>NC_060252.1:83655955-83958986 GCF_921293095.1 Ischnura elegans
TACACAAGGATTCACAATGCTTAACGAAGGATAATCACCACACACTACATTATGAAAAGGCGCAGTTCGGGATTGGAGAGGTACAAGCCATTCCATTCCACTAGCGTCGCTGAATCAGCGGAGGGAACACCCGCTAGAACCGTGGGCGTTTTTGAGTGAGGTAACAAGCTCGTAAAAATAAAAACCCCCAGGAAACCAGGCCGCGAGCTCTACTTCACTCCGTCACAGGGACGGAAATGATGAGACGATTACAATCTGCCTACGCCCGCTACAGTTTGATTAAGGAATTAAAAAGGTGGCGGGCCCGACGCGATTACAACCGGCGCGTAAATTGAATTTTTCTCTCGCGATGCTCATTTTTTCAGCATCCCCACACAGCCACGCGATTAGTTCCCCGCCTGGCTCGGCACATCCTAACCGCGGGAATCGAAATAATAACAACGCACAATGATGCAATTTTGCCGCTAGATCAATTCGAAATTGTATTTCACGCAAATCAGAACTATTTCCATTACAGGCGGTCCACCGGAAGGCAGCGCAGGAAGGAAAACATTTGAAAATCATAAGAAATCGCAAAATGTTTGTGAAGCTGGTTTTAGGAGCCTGTTCCACTTCGACAGTAGATTCCCTCACTCTGATCCAAAATTATAACTTCATAAGATTGGAGGCGGAATGGAATATCGGATGCAATAAAAATTATAATCAGTCTGCCGATATTAGCAAATTGTTTAGAAAGAAATGTCACTTCTATTATCAAAATAAGGCTTTAAAAAACGGTTAAAGAGTTTAACGGATGTAATATTGAACATTTGCACAAAATATTCGATATCATAATATACGAGGTAAACTTCTGAAGAAATGCTAAGTGAATTCCTAGCAATTACCCAAATAAACCAAAAAATCTTAGGCAGATCACATTATTATACAACTTCCCGAGTCCCATCAAATACATTAAAATGATTGGAGCCGATCAATCGTAACCATCCAGCCATAAACACTTTCACAGAGCGTATCGCAGGCGCATCAAAGAAAGAATATCTTCACTTGTCTCAGGAATACTTGGAGAGATGCCTTGCAAGCTTTCCAATCACTCTCAAAGCTTATAGAGCAAACAATAAGACCCTGTAGGAAATCAATCCCATGGTCTCTCCTAGCCAAGGTACTTTAAGGAACCGCGTGTCTACAGCGAAACAGCTCTTCTTCAAGATTCCCGACAGTCCTGAGATTTGTGAGCGAGAGGAGGAGCCGTTGGCCACGCGGTCGCAAATTACCGCGCCCGAACGTATCGACCATAACGACTTGAAAATGATCGCACGATACTAAGGAACGAAACGGGCGATAAATCGAGACGCGGAAACCACAGAAGATAACGGTATCACAACGATGGCGACTGAGAGCTTAACGCAAATCAGAAAATGGCTCAGCGATGAGAACAGAGAAATATTAAAATCATCGTTATAGCAAAATAAGTATCTGTGTGAGTTATACTGCAAATCATCTTCGTTCTCAGCATTGAGCTGTGGCTTATTAGTGGGGAGGAAAAGGGAACTGGTCGTATATCATACTTCGAGGAATTTAAATTGTAAAATTTTATTACGAACTTACGCCTACACAGATAAAATTAGAGTTCTCGACTTGCTTATCCCCATAAAATGAGAAATATGTGAACTCAATAAGAGAGGTAAAAGGGCAATTTCCTTCATCCTAGAAACGAAAGCGGAGTCATTGTTCGGAAAATAGATATTTTCACGCATCACCTGGGGGTAAATCCGAGAAATATAAAATGGTTAACGTAGGTTCATTTGAACACAATATTGTATGGGTACAATACTTGAAGAAACTAAGAATATCTTTGCATAAACTTAACTAAGGGCTGAAAAATTACACTCAAATGGAGCGATGTAGAGTTTATAATTTATTTTCCTAATCCATAAAAGCACTCGCACTTATCAGGAAAGCACAGTTTTCTTGCTACCAGATTATTAATTATTTAAAATATGCTCCATAAAACATCAAACCAGAGACCATTGACAAAGTGCGACGGATATTGAGGATAAAATAGAACGAAGAAATTCTAAGCAAGTTGAGTCGAAGAATAAACTGTTAGAGGGGATAAGGAGCAGTCATGGCGTGTGTCGTTTAAAGTGAGTACGAAATGGAGAGGAGAAGCTTTAAACTGAGAGTGAGGTATGTATGCTGGGTGAGCAGGGAATGGGAACGCAGAGAGCATAATTCACGGATTTAAGAACGATTACCATAGCAACAAACCGAAAAGGAAGATTCAATGAGAAAAGGATGACAAACTTAAGTGATTACTGCAATGATCCATGCAAACCTACCTTACCCTGTAGACTATCCATAATCAAAATTACCTTAAGGAAAGCGACACAAATTAAGTAGGGAAATAAGGAAGATATTTACAGGTGTAAAAACTGAAAGGGTTCTACAGTGGAAGGGAGAAAAGCTCTAAAGTGTCTGGAGAAAGATATAAAATCCATAGAGAAGATTTGGAAGAACACAAGAGGAAAAAAGAGCGATGAATTCCAACTGGCTCGTCCAACGATAGCACTAACGGACAGTAAAAAAAGAATACGGAAATAATTTCAAGCCTCATGACCCCGCGTTGTTGCACTGTACCGATTACATAACCCCAAGGTCACATAAAATATAACCCTTGCAGCACGTGGAGACTGAGAACACGGTGGCGGAGGAAGGCGTCACACCTCGTGAGGGCGGTCATCGACGCCAGCTCGGCCGAAGCACGTCCCCCTGCCGAGGGAATGCGTGACGGGCCGCGGTCCGCGGCGAATCGCATACCGCCTCCAAAGCGAGGCTCACGGGCGGCTGGTGATTATGGGGATGGTCCCTGGGCGGACGGCCAGAGGGCGCTGCTTTCGACGGACGACAATCACAGGCGATAACGTTTTCACGAGTCGAGGATGAGCCGTTGAGGCCCCACGGCAAGCAAGTGAGCGCGCTAGCAGAGTGAAGATTGCCAACGGAACCGTTACATCCAGTCCAAATCAGAAACCAACGCGGCCAATCCACATTGAATCACATAATCACCACCGTTTTCGCCATAGATTATTCCTGGTTATTTCGATTTATTTATTTATTTGCAACTTTCCCGTAAACAGCACACATCGACCTTTAAAACGGTTCCAACATTAACAACGCATAGGATAAACACTCATGCCGTGGGTAAGGATCACCTACCCAGGTGAGACTCGAACTCGCGACCTTCGGATTGGCAGGCGCGAACTTGAGCCCATTGCCATCGGGGCCAGCCATTTCAATTTGGGTACATTACAAGTAATTCGCCGGAGGAGGGAAACGGTCTTTCTCATTTTTCTTACACAAACGCATACGACAACATCCTCTCTTCATCTATCGTGACAAGCACTGCCTCCGGCAAATTCCTCAATTCCTCTCCGTTTACATCATACTTCTATGAATGCAAGTATACAGTAGTCTCTCAGTCTGTGGCGGATCCAGGATAGGGACAAGGGGGGGCTAATAGAGGGTTAACCTACCACCAGTGGTGGGGGTCCGAACAAATTACAATTCTATCTAGGGTAAGTTGGATGGCCAAAGGCGGGGGAGGGGGGTATAGTCCCCTTAGCCCTCCATAGATCCGCCACTACTCTCAGTCAATCTAGTATTTCCAAAAAAAAGCCTTCCTCGTCGACAACAAGAAACAAAGAAACGGTAAAAGATGGGCCTTTACATTCTACAGGCTATTATTAGAAAGCGTTCAATTATGCAGAACGAACAACCTAGCGATATCGTCCCCAACTTTACTTTCTTCCCTTACGATTTCTAGGTACCAATTCTTCTTGGTTGGATAACTGTTACTTATTCCACTTCTTTTTTTAAATAAAGCGACCCGGTTATTCATAATATAAGTAATAGTTATCCAACCAAGAATCCTTCAAATGGATTACCACACGGATAAAAATGAGTTGGTGAATTTAGTAAGTGAAGAACTCGGCTGATGAAAAAGAAACCACACGCCCGCAATATGAAGTGAGATTAGTAGGGAGAACATGCCACAGCGCTCTCCAACCGTGGCCTGCACCGCGGAAAAGGCTAGCAGGTATTACGGATGAGGAAAGGATGGAGGCGAAGGTTCACCGGCGCCGTGTAGCGGGGCAATCACGAAGAGAGAGACTTTCCGATTGGCGGAGATAAATCTACCCGCAATTTCGAGTGGACGCCCACGATTTGGAGATTACAAGGCCCCGGCGAAGGTGGTGGTTGGTCGGGAGTGTTCAGGCGGTTGGGTGATGGTTAACGAGAAAGCAGAGCCGTGACGCAAGGGCCTGCGCCAGCACTCATTTCCGCACTGCTAAGGCCCGCGCCGAATTCACGACCCCTTACTCCGCCCGTGCGGGGCGGAAAAACAATTTCTTGAAGTCGATTAAAGTGGAGGCACACAGGGGATATCTATTTTCGAAAAAAATGAACAATAGGGAAGTCAATAACGGGTCGACCTCTTCACTGACTCCGAGGCAATATTTGCGAAATATCCGAGTGGTCACGATCGGAATGAATCAGGTACACCTGGTCCCGCTGCGATGCACCGTATTAATGAAGATCGTTGAATGGATTTTTTTCAGATGGAAACTTTGGAGATAATACAATTATCATCTCCGTGTTTGGAACAGGTAGTCTCACGTGCCTTCTGCCCTGTGACACGTGTGCCCTAAGAGTCCGGAATTGTGCGACACTATTACTCAGTAGGTTTCGACCACCTTTACAATTGGCAGCCAGCACAGGTCTCGATACACACTACCATACGTCATGGCTTCTGAAATATATTATAAATTCACTACCCTGACTATCATGATTAGTCCAAACTCTCTTGTCTTAGGAGTGCAAAATGTAATGCATTTCACTTGGGATAGGTATTTTTACATTTTAACATACTTAGTAAATAGCGCATAAGAATGAATTTATGATACTTATATTAATTATGGGATAAACATGATTTGGAATTTTACATACATTCAGTTTGCTGAATTACAGGAGCCCTTCGAATCATCGACGTTCGCGAAATACAGTTCGGGAATGATCGCCTAATGATGTAGAGGAAAGTAGCTAACTGTTTTGGAATTTTATGGGTATTTTCACACGTTGGTTATTTTTTTACAAGTTTATCACCACCGATTCTAATAGTTACACTATTAATAAGTACACCCGAGGACGATACCAGAATAAAAGGTGAAACTAACGCTCATTAAATAAACTAGAATTTGAAAATGTAGTAATGAAGAAAATACTGGCATGAAAAGACAGAAAAAGTGACAATCATTATAACCACAGAACAAAGAATTTAATGTACACACGAGTGCAGTTATAACCGTGTGTATTTAATCATACCGCTCATTTTGGGAAGGGTTGAGAAATATTGCATTGGAGCAATTTAAATTTATATTTTGCTTATGCAAATATTTCACATTACAATTAAACTATATAAAGCTGCTCTAAATGCGAAGAGAAATATTAACCGCTGATTCAACAAGAAATCTCATAAAATTGAAGCCGATTACAAATGTTCAACTATGCGATGGAAAAGGGGCAATGAAAATAAAAATTTGTCGTTTAAGAGATGAATCAATGAAGAATGGCAAAGTATAGCAATACCGTTAGCTCAATTCTTACGACTTAGGACAATAAAGTTTTATTTTTCCTACCGTAACGATAGCAGGCCCCTAATTAGAATTAATTTTTACTGCATCACGTTTTTCAGCTTGACTTTTGCAATTAACTCATCTCGTCAACATGAAATTGGTAACCAGCATTTTCACCCTGTTTACGACAGATTCTTGAGAGGCGGACCTCCAGAAAACAATCCAAACTGCTCACAATAGAATCTTTACGATAGCCTCCTAAAGGGGACACGCATAGTGGTGATGAGCACCCAATATTCCAAGAAAGGAATAGCTTCACATATTAGAAGGAAACCCAAAGTCGTAAAACAGCGAGGAATATTATGAGCTCATAAATCCAAAACGAATATTTAAGATGGGAGCAAGCGAAGGCAAAAATATTATGAGCTTTTTCATGGGTCCATTTTAGGTACGAAGGGCACATCGGTAAAAGAAAAGTCAAAAAAGGATTGTGGGCATAAAATGAAAATCATAAAGTTTCTACGGGAACGTAGGTAAATACATTTATATACAAGGATTTCATGCGTAGATGCAGCGGGCAAGGTGTTTTTCACCATAAGATCAGGGTATGCCTGTCATGCAGGGGCTACTAGGATAAATCAGCCAACCCTATTTTCCATTAACTTCATCCATTCTCACAAAACAACGAATTCACACATGAACAACTACGCATGAAACCTTCCCAAAACATTTCAATTGATAAAATAATTTCCGTCGCTCAACTTCCCATATCGTCACTATATGATGGGCATAGTGTTACTTTTTTCAAATGTCTACCAAAGCCTGAGTTAAAGGCGAATGAGAGGTACACGTTACTAAAAACCTTAATTATTAAGATATTGACACCACAGCATAAACATTCCCCAGTTCATGTGGGCGATGTAAAAATCCTCAGTAATTTTAAGTAAAAAACAGAGACACTAACAGAAACTCACGTAGTTAAGGTAACGTTACCGGGAGAATAGTCATTTGCGCATAGACATGTTCACTGCGTGAATCATACGGTGATGGTCAAAGCCATCACGTCATAGTCTATTTGCAACGCTTACTTAAATTCCTAAACCGTTATCACTTCAGGAATTTATCTAGGACATCCAAAAAGCTGACAACGCAGTCTCTCGTTTAGTTTCCACCATTAGAAGTCATTCAGTCATGGAAATCAAATTCCACTGCATAATACGATGATATCAATATGGGTTGTAGGCGACGGCTACATGTTTTACTACGCAAGTAAACTATTACAGGGTTTCCAGCCAATCAAAACAATAATTTATGCATAATTCCCGGTTTTACAGGAAAACATTGCAAAATAAGAGGTTAACCTTACGTGATTACAGCAATAGATAAGTATTTTAAAACACCCACAATTACTTCAGTACTGTTAAATAGCATTATATTCATGTATTTACAAGGACAAGGAATACGTTAGTCATCACAAATTGAATTAAAAATTAAAATTTATTCAATACAAGCCAATTACAAAATATAACCTGTTCTTTCCTATTCTTCGTTTTTTTTCAATCTTACTAGAGTAAAGAGTGCTAGAAATTTCGATTCTCATATCTTGTCTGACTTTCCACGCGGCTGTAAAATTCTACTAAGCTATTGCACTTACAATTACGACAAAAATCATTTTAGGCCAGAAATTGGGTTCTGAACTGGCAAAAATTTATGTGAAATTAATTAGAAATAAAAGATTAAAATTCCCCGTTGCAGCAAAAATTCATGAATAATTCACGCATAATTCCAGGGACTAAAAATTCACGCACGATTCCCGATTTTCCAGGTCGCTGGACACCATGTATTATGATCAATGATTTGATGCTTTCCCGGCGAATTATGAGGGTAAACTGATCTCGAGATTCCCACCGGGTTAATTCTATCATAACGGCCAACGGTTCAAGCCCCGTCTCGGCGCTCATCATCGGGGCTGTATGCTGACTTATTCAATTATTAAATTTATTTTGATAAATCAACATTCAGCCCTGATGATGAGCGCCGAGACGGAGCTTGAAACGTTGGCCGTTGTGAAAGAATTAACCCGTTGGGAATCCCGATAACAGTTTACTCACACCATATATTATGTTTCAAACACATTTTTCTTGACATTGCTTTGTTAAAAAACATATATTTTATCTCTTTACTAAAATTACAGTGGTGTTCAAGTACTGACCCTCATTCCACCGAGGCAAACCGCTCCCAGGCGAGTCCTGAAGGAGGGGAAACACATTATGAACACGAAAAGTACCGTTCCTGTACCGAATGGACCTGGAGGAAACGATTTCATTCTTGAATCTGGACAATCGTGGCAACAGGGATAAATACACCCTTACGTACCTCCCATCGCGATGAGCAAAGCCCAAGAGGACATTGGCCTTCCACGCACGAGCCTTGGAGCAGAAAGCTTTAACGTCCATCGCCATTATCATCGGTTAACTACGTTGAGACTGGATGACCACAATCCTTGGTGCCATTAGGCGTTCCTTCGTAACGTCTTCCTTCATTCAAACTCACTTCGTCAGATTTACGAACGTATTTCGTTACTCCGCCTGCATAATCGCTCGATCTGCTTTCGCTATTCTCTCTCTCTCTCTCTCAACCAATCAGGGACGAACGTAGACTCTCCATCCCATTAACCCTCCCTTGAAGCACGCGCGTACAAGCCGTTTTTTTTTCCTCCATCCTTTCGTTCCATTAGATCTTCCTCCTGCTTCCTTTTAGTCCGCGGCTGCAGTAAGATGCAATAAATCATTACATCCTCTCGGGGAAGGACTAATGAATGCGGCGCAGGCCGAATTCCAGCGGAGCATTCCAACCACAGTTGAGGAAGCTGGCTGAAGTTGAAGAGTAAGAAAAGGCGAAATCTTCCACGGAGATTAAGATCAGTACAGAATATGGGTCTAAAACGGCTTCCGTAAAGGGTCGAGAGGCATTTCATGTATTACATCAATTATAATTAAAGGATTCTGCACAACTTAAACTCAAAAACTATTTTTCCGCGGTCAATAATACAATATTAAACGGCATAAACACCGTATGCGAGTAAATAGCGGATTTTCGCCGGCTTTTACTCGGATTCGATTTTAACCAGACAGGTAAATGTTCCCAAACGGTTGGAAAAAAGGTATTGAAAATTATAATAAAAACCACACTCCCGGTAATTCCAAGATATTGCGCTGAGGATAAAAATCATGGCAACTGAAAAATACTTCTTTAATTCATCTAATCATTAAAAAAGAGAAGTATTCGTGCACAATAAAATTTAATACAAAACAAAATGAAATATATCAAGCCATTTAAGAACATGCAGCCCAGACCAATGCGGTAGACGTGACAACTTCAAGGATAAATTGCCCGCAACATATGTGCACAGTTCACAGGCCTGAGAAGCCTGAGAAAAAAGAAGAAGGCTTATGATAGTGACGGAGATGGGTGAGATGAAGGGGGAGAGAAATGTAAGGCCGAGGAAGCAGTCTCAAGGCGCACGAAGCACGACGACAAACCGCCATCCCGAACCAACTCTTTACTCCACCCACGTTCGGAGAGAACTCTCGTTAATTAACGCGGACGGAGGCGCGGGGCTGATAGCGGTGGACGGGTGAGGTGGCGCCTTCAAGGGAGGCGTGGCCAAAGGGAACATCGCCCCTTCAAATCGCTCTTGCCATAGACGAACGTGAAAGAGTGTAAAATCCTAAATTACATAGTAGATGGCAGGCCAATTCATAACTCATGGGGATTCAATAGTAAGAATTAGAGATGTTCAATTCAAATTGATACAAATTTGATTGCCATAAAAATACATAATCTAAAAAATCTCACTAAACTATCGAAGACGATCAAATCAACGGAAATAAATCGCATGAAATATTATATTTCAATTTCAAATATTAGATTAATCCACCTTCCTCAGCTGGACTGGACACCTTTTAACACTACCGGCACTAACACCAGTGAACAGGTCAAGTTTACGCAACAGACTTAGACCTAAAAATATGTTTTTACGGTTAATAACACAAATAGCCAATACCTGAATGCATGTAATTTTGATCTTATTAACTGCTTTATAAAACAAATGTCCATCATTTCTTAAGTTAATTCGTCAAAATTTTAAAAATCATCGAAAAAAATCCACGTAAACGTGCTCCGATCCATCCTATGTACATTCAATAAAGAAAATGTCGTTCTGAAAAGCAATTTTGATACTCATTCTCGTAGTTTTATTGAATTTGTTCCCTTATTTTATTATAATAAGTCAAAAATGATTAAAAACGGTAAAGCCGCTCTTGATTTATAAATGGTATAACTAAATCTATATAGTAATAATCTATAATGGTATAACTAATCGTATAACTAAACTGTTCGTTGATTTTTAGGCGGTACGAAGTTCTTCGGGTCATTTAGTAAGGCAGGGGCGTAACTAGGAATATGCTTTGGGGGGGGGAATATGAAGGGTCTAGGGGGCGACTACCCCCCCCCCCCCTCCCCCAAGCAGTCGGGGTCTTAGAAAATTTTTGAAAAATGACATGCCTGGATATGCATTTTACATCATTTCGGCACTTAAAATTTAACTTTAAGTAGATGCAGTTATTACACATCAAAACTAGGCAATAGTTTTATACAATTTTTTTCTCTGAGGCTTTGGGGGGATCTATCCCCCTCAACCCCCATAGTTAAGCCACTGCAGTAAGGCATAAAGAGTACGAGGTACGGCAAGAACTTTTCGGAAATTTACGGAAAAATAGAAGAAAGCATCCTTTTCATAATAGGAACTGTGTGAACTTAGTTCAAGATAGAATATTGGGCCGTCGGACTGGTTCCTGATCGAAGGGTGTCGGATTGGAATCCTGGGTGAAACCTTCGAATACTCCGAATCGAAAGTACTCGAAGAGTGACGAGGCCTTAGGAAAGGGACCACGAATGCCCTGAATACTTAGTACCCTGAATGTGTGAAATTCACGAGCCTATAGATAAATCCGGGATCTGCCCGCATCCATCAAAATCAACCTCCTCGTAGACACATTTGAGTGAGTGAAATTGTGTCGAGAGTCAATTTACAATAAGGAAACAACATACCAAAATTTTCGCCTCAATAAGCTATTACTCGAATCAAAATATTAAACCAAGGAAGTTTCCAACACATACAGTAACTCGACGGGTCCTCAGACTGAGGACGTGAGGCTGTGAGATGCTGGTGGAAGGAAGTAACCTCAAACGACGCGGAACAGAAGCGAGGTAAGCCACATCCTCAAAGAAACGCCACAGGAAGGAGCCACGCTACAGAAATTATCCAGCGATTTAAGAGCCGTTGCCGTCACGACCAACGGATTTCCTCATTCTTCCGTTCTAAGGAGAGCAAACTGAAACGCTCTGAAATCACTCATCAACAGCAGCAAGGGAAGGAACTTCTAGGGGAACTGGCGGAGGACTACTGGCTTAGACGGTTACTGAGCAAACAAACGCAGAACAAGATGGGATAGAGAGAACTTAATCGCTGTTTAGAACAGACTAATACCCGGAAACCACACGCCTCTTCCTTTTAAGTTATGAGATCATGGAGCAATGCCAAAGAGCTGTCATTTACTGAATCACGGTTAATTTTCCTAGTACGTATATATAAAAGTTCTAGGGCAAGATGTCCCTTGAAACATAAACGTAGCGTGGGGGTTAAAAATCAAAAGTCTCACTCAAGCGAAAAAAAAATGAAGGCAGCTGGTGCGACATTAATACAATCACCATGAACATATCCACAATAAAAAATTGGACACAAGTGACTCATTCTTAACACAAATTCGCACATGTCAAAGTGCAAATTTGTACTAAACCAAGCAGAAAATATTCAATAGGATTTTTTACGGGCACAGAAACAGAGCCGAAACCTTGGGCCAATATTGGTCATATTTAAGTAGAGTACTTGGTAAAATAATATTTACACAAAATATGTAATGACGATTGTGAGCATAAGAAGAAAGGACTCCTGTGTAAGAATACTATTTCCCCATCGGATCGTGATATTGCTATTACACTTTACATCAAGCAATCTATGTAACTCTTTCGAAACTGAAAATGCGTATCGATGTTCAACAAGAAATGTAAAACCTTTCACCGAAAATCACTCACATTGCTAGTTTCGCATACAACACAGCATTTTCAATGGCCACGGGGGTTACATTCATCAGAAACCACGATACCGTGAGAAAAAAGAGCAATGACCGAGTCTTAGAGGACGTTACCTTTCTCAATCGTGTTGAGCTGTGTGCACATCGAGTTGCATCCTGTTTATCGAGAAGTGTCATGAACGTTTATACAATTCTGTTTCCACTAGAGTAAGACGGCTTTTTATTCTTCAACACAATTTAAACAGGCGCAAAATTTGAAGTTTTACCTTCCTTTGCAACCGTTTTCAGAGACAAATTTTGTAAATATTGACATTCCGTGATAAGTGAAAAACTTTGTGTACGTCCACAGTATTTATTATGGAACGACGTGTTTCAGCGAAGGTGAAAGTTTTCATTTTTTCATTTATCATTGCAATATGTTCCACAGCATCGCGCCGAACACCGTTCAATACATTAACATTAAGTATGGTGCGATCAATCAAGATAGTTCTCGAACATAGCCATACTCCTCTAGCAGGCTCATTTTAATTATAGAGTTAAATAACCAGGCCTAAAGCAAGTGAACGTCTTTTATTAGTTGTGCAAAAGTTTCGATGCACTCTGTTGGTATCGTTAAAACCGTAAAAACAAAAGATCTATCCTTCATCAGAAACCGCACTAATATGTTTATTCCAGTAACTTGATGCGACCTTCGGGAAGGTTAAATGATTTTAGAAAGAAATTACTTTTGCCGCTTCCAACAGCGCAATATTTTTTTTGTTACAGCATCACATAATAAAACTATCTTGAGAAGACCAGATCTCGGGGCTTGCCGGGTCCAACCGGCACAAGGAACACAAACCTAGCCGTCTGAAGTCACAAGGACGCCGCATTCCAAGCATAGAGAGCCCAACCACCCCACTCCACATTCCATCCCTCTCCCCGCCTCAGTGATTCCGACCTCACATAGATGCGAGTCAGCGAAAGGAGTCGATTCCCCTTGCGTAGCACCCACAACTCATCGCTTTAGCGGCGGCGAAGAAGACTCGGAGAAGAATTGACGGCCCGGATCCAACCATATCGAAATAATGCCGACGAAATTGTACGCCCATTGTCGGAAAAAGGGAGGAGATACCGCCATTAGAAGTACTGACACGGGATAACTTCCCCTATCCTGACAAAATAGGATATCATATCGAGATGGGTACGCCAAGACGTCATCAATTTACAGTCAACTATGGTGGTCTAGAGGGTGGAGCCTTTGAATCCCCCACCGAAGTTTACCAGGTTTTAATCAAATGACACCCTGACCGCAAGAAAAATCTTGGCAGAGCAAGGTCCTCAGGCTAAGGGTAAGGAACTGGTCCCCTTAACGTTATCGTGAGGAATGTACACTCCCTTGAGTGTACTCTGCTTTCAACTATCCAAATCAATATTCTGGCTGAAGCGCTAGGTGAGTATACGTGCAAAAGCAGACTGCTGACTTGCATGTAAATGACGAATTATCCGTCGGCCTTGATAGAGAGCGCGCACACTATGATCGTAGTTTTTTTTTTTGTTATAAAATTTAGTAAATTTTCTAAATCAATTCCAAAAGACTCAACCGGTTATGTCATCCAGATCTCCTTACGCTATTCTAATTCCACAGTACTTACTGCGGAATTCGCAAAATAATCACTTCACTTGGTGAAATCATGAAATACATCACGTTAAAGCGAAAAATGATATCAATTTGCACTCAGATACACATGCGCAAGTGTGACTGCCCCCTTTCTTCCCTCACAGAGCATGAAAATCCCAGAAATATTCCTGATAGGCTACATTTCCTGATAGTTTCTTGACTTGACGAACTTTCCTAAAATTCGGGTACGATGTACTACCTAAATAGGGGGAGAGTAACTAAGAAAACACGGAACTTACACATGCACTCCAGCCAAAATGCATAGAATCACCTTACAAAATAGTCTGCGGGGGTTCCGTAGCTTACCTGTAATGAGAAAAAAAATTAAACATTAGAACCAAATAATCATAAAATACGGATCAAATATAAAATTAGATCAAGAATCTACTCTATAATGGACATTGATTCCCATATGAAATAAAAATAACGTAACTAGAATGAATGATACATACGAAAGAGGGACAGCGCCAAACACATTACTTTCATTGATCGAACAATCACAATGACCATTAATATTAAACAGATGTATCCTCTGCTTCTTATTATGAGGATACCTTTATATCCAAACATTACAAACGCAAAAAATTACAATATTACTCGATCACAAACACCCTCTTTAATGTTATGAGAGTCCATCTAGAACTTCAGTTGATGCAAATGAAGGTTATTGTATAGAGGTTAAAAGCGGATGAAGATCACAAGAGGAGAAAAATCCGGTGTAGATATTTATCTGCATTAAACAACAGACAAATTCAGACCATGGTTTAAAGCCCCTAAAAGTCCATCAATAGATTATTAATCGTGAAAAAAACCTTTATTGAAAACCATTTGTGCCACTGTAAACCCATAATTGGACATGCCAAACTTAACCGCACGCTCTGCAAAAAAAATCTACTCCGAAAGGTCAAGCGAGTTAACGATGAGTTTTGCGATCCGATAAATGCATCGCAGGCAGAAAATAAATAAAAGCGCGACGCCAGGAGAATACGAGAAGTTCAGCACGCAAACGAGCACACAACAAAGCAATTACCACGCACACGTACAAACGATAATAATTGGTCCAATTACATTCCACGTGAGTGCACATACAAATGTCACACGGAAACCTACTTTTCCTGCACATGCGTGTCATAAACAAGCATTCTCGATACAATATGGGCTACGTCCTTCACCGAATATGTACAAGAGCGATATCCAATCATTATAACCGACAAACAGATTTATATCTCCATCGTTTTTCTTCCAATAAAGGTCATACAAATAAACTAAGTAAACTATAGAATCAACTAATCAGATGATAAACAAAGGTATCGTACTGCCCACTGAAATTTATTTCACATCTCTAAAACCCGTATTTCGATTGGCTTGCAATAATTATCAGGTACTGTGCTTGTCCCTATCATTTAGTACCTTATGATAATTGTAAGGCAATCGAAATACGTGTTGTAGAGCTGTAAATAAATTTAAGAGGTCAGTACGATATCTTTATCATTTGAAATGCTGTAACACGACATCTCTCCAGAAAAAATTGACTTTATTCAACTAAGCAAGCCACGGAAAACTCAGATCACTGCCATCTACCGACTAAAAATATTATATTTGAGATTGCTAAGTCAAAAAAAGTTGTGAAAATCCTTCAAAGTCATTCACTAAAAATAACTGTGGGACTGAATCAATTCAAGCTATCCAATATTTAACCTTCTACATGAAAAAAACTAGAGCGAAATGAGTACCTAAAGTTTGCTAAGGTAACACATAACGCAAGGTCCACTTTCACTTAACCACTCTCAAAATCAAATAATTTTTCATTGCAACCGTAACATCTACTCTTTGAATCAAATTATGAAGTAAAATTTAGTAAAAAACAACGCAGAATTTTTCAGGGTAATTATCTATGTAACTCGTTTTTTCTGTATCTATTAAAGTTATATAGTCCTATCTATATACAGCCCTCGTGGTGACTGACTCACTGATGGATACAAATTCCCGACCACTTCTAGAAGTGCTGGAGAGCTGAAATTTGGCACGCGTGCGGGGAACCGGAAATGATTCGGAGGAAAAATCCGAAAACCGGAAGTTTCCGCCACGTGTCGTCGCTAGGACGACAAAATGGCCGAAATCGCGCTTTTTCCGGGGACCGTCTTCCGGTTTTTATTTTACTGCGCGCGAATCGTGCGTGCCACACGGATCGTTAATGCATTTTTTGAAAGCTGGTAAATGTAGTAACGTAATAATGTTATGTTATAAGTTTCTTTTTAAGAAATTTGCTGACAAAATGGCGTCCAAAAATTGGTTTTTCGAAAAATATTTCATAACTTCCGTTCCCCTAGTCGTAATTACAGGTGTAGGATATTGAAAATGATTATTATATATGCTCACAACATAGTCTACGAAATGTAGGTAACGTTTTTCTTTCATCGTCCTTGGTTACTGAGAATAAAATTAAAATATTCCGAAAATCACCGAAAATTACGATTTTCAAAAGATTAACACAAGGTTTTGTCAATTTTAACTCAATCGATTTCTTTCAAACTTTTTAGTTACATACAGCTATGCATTTTCTTTCAGAAAACATAAACATTTTAATAATTATGTAATGGATTTAACCGCGAAAAAATAAAAATGGCGGGCACTGCTAACATTTTTCAGGGACTGGTTTGCTTTTTATTGTATTAATTTCGAAATATGGATGTCATAGGGCATAGTTCTTTTAGACATGACAGTAAATGAATGTGACCATATAGTACCGTCGTCTTTTAACCCCCCGAAACCCCCTAAAAAATTAAAATTAGCATATAAGTAGCCTTGTCGGGTACCTTTCGTCACAATTCCGCCGCTTTTCCAAACCTTACCACTCATCGCTACGGAATTGATGTGGACGATTGATGACCGCTGGCAGTAAAAACCTATAAACCCCCGGTAAACCCACATACACCCCCCCCCCCCCAAAAAAATAAAATTTTCAAATAAGTCTACTTTTTCGGTACTTTTCGTGACTATTCCACCGCCCCCAACGACTCATCCCCCCGAAATTTATGTGAATGGATGGTTACCGCCAGGAGTACACACATTTAAACCCCCGGTATCCCCGTGAAATCCCCCCCAAATGTAAAATGTGTCATTTAGTCTCCTATTTGAGAACTTCTCGCAAACATTACGCCGCACTACCCGTCCCCTCTGAGCTCTAGATCCGGAATATTTGGTGAGGCCGAGCCACCGTAAACCATACGGGAAAAAATACCAGATCACCCCCGATTACCTCCTGGAATCTCGCCGAAAAAAAAATAAAACAAATTTAAACTCGCCTTTCCGAATAGTTTGCGACACAATTTAACCGGTGCCCCTACCACTTATTAAAACCCCCGATAACCCCGTGAAACCTCACAAAAAATTTCTAATAAATAGCCTCTCCAGGGAAAAGAATCGTAAGACCACTCTTCCGGTCCCCTAGGACTTATCGGCACGGAATTTATGAGAACTATTAGTAAGTTCAACAGATTCAGGCTTCAATTGGTGGAAGTTAGACATATTTCAGTAAATGAAAGGTCGTAGCACTTTTCCTGAGTCTTGTACCAGATGATGGCTCAGTGAGCCGAAACGCGTTGTACGCATTAAAAATTCTTGTGGAAAAGTGCTACGACCTTTCATTTACTTAAAAAGAACCATTAGTGACCACTGGTTTAACACAAGTATAAAACCCCCGGTATTCCGTAGGAACCCCCCGAAAAAAAATGAAAAACTTGCCATAAGTCTTCTTTTATGGGTACTTGTCGCCACTATTAATCCGCATTGCACTACCTTTTACAATCATCGCTACATGATCACTGTGGACTTTTGGTGACCGCATGCATAACACATTAAAATCCCCGAATCCCCCTGGGCACCCCTCTCGGTGGGGAAGACCATTTATAAGGACTAGGCGGAGCAGCCGCGGGGGGGCTCCTCAACCCCAAGGCGGCGAAGCCGCCCCACAACGAGGAACTGGCGTAGGCGAGGGGGAGCTTCAGCAACCCCCGGGCGGCGTAGCCGCCCCGATGTTCAAGCGGCGCAACCGCTGTGGACTCCCCCCACCTCTGGGCGGCGAAGCCGCCCCTTAAACGAATAACGGTGAAACAGTTCCGAAATGCCCTCGCCCTCTGGCACACTAAACCCCCAGGCGGCGAAGCCGCCCTTCAGCGAGGAACGGCGATGCCGTTCCGAGGAATGAGTGGGGCACCTCCCTACCCCCTGGCCGGCGAAGCCGGCCCCTAGCCGTGTTGAGATTATTCGAACTTCAAAAGTCTTCGAACGACCACAAATGTAGACGGCGAAGCCGGAACCGGGGTTTTAAGGGGCGGAGCCGGAGGATAGAAAAATAGCGAAAACAGATTGGATGTCGCTAGACACACTTCCAATAAGAGAAAATACTCTACAATAGGGTAGTTTCCTTCATCAAAGAAAACGAAAGGCATTGATTGCGATTCGTTACCCACCATTAGTGTATTCATAATATACAAATTATTTCGTTTTATAAATGCCGGTGTAGACGAATGGCAATGGTCCATTTTTATCCTCATTTGAAAAGGGCCAGATTGGCGCCCATGCGATGCCACTCCACGTGACGTCACAGGGACCTAGTTTCTATAGGAGAAGATAGGAGTTATACGTCGTCTGAGGTTACCAAAGCATGCATGAGGCGCAGAGCTCAGGGAAACATGTCTTAATAATCACTTATTAAAACTGGCTAAGGTCGGAAAGTTTTCCTCGTTTGATAAGGTATTAATAATCCTTATTTAAGCCAAGCGCTACCAGGCGGCAGGGCACTAGGCTACCCGCTGGCAGCCTGCGACGTATCAGCGCTAAGCCTCGCCTCAAGGTCACCTTACCGGGCGGAGGGGGAACCAGAAATACGACGTACGGAGAGATTTCCCATCATTCCTACTAACGCGTCGCGTTTTCGCGCGCTTGAAAATTTTCACTTTTCATTTTATCGCGAAAAATAGATATTATCATTTAAAAATCTAAAAGCGTGAAATACGTACTCCAGGAGTAATAATCTTTCGATTAAGGCAATAAAAAAATAATAGGAAACCACCCTATTTTCAAAACAGTGTCAACCACTAGTACAGGCATCTCCAATTATGTTAATCATGCCTCAATTAATTTTACTGATTTTCCCCTCTTGCCTGGAGTCAACTGCATCTCGAAGGAGGAACTGATATCCAAAAATGCAAATATGATGGAAATAATAATATACTTATGCAAATAAAAAAGTGTTCTGGCAATGAAATCGTCAGTCGTTCCAGTAAAGCTTGACAGTCTTTTTCGTCTTAGAATAATGCTTTCCGGTGCCTTTTGTCGTTTCGTCAAGGCATGCGAAGGAGAATTCAAGGTAACGTTTCCAATGTGCACATGATACCACCTAATGCACCTCCATTTCATGGAGTTGGGGCAGTTGCGAAACAAGCTTGGGAAGAGGGACACCCGCGTCGCGTACGTGGACGACAAGAAAATGTCGATGTCCTTGTTTGATTTTTCCTCGTTGGCCTGAGGATAACAACCCACTGTAAACGAAATCTAATTTTACGCTGGCAGCACAAATTTTGTTGATATACCTTTCCCCCCGTGGTACATACAGATAAAGCCTGTCCGTTACCTCTCCTTCCTGTAGAGCAAAATTTTAAACGGGGAAGCATTTCAGGAGCCAAGCGTCGCGTCGTGAGTCACCCGGTGTATCGAATCAGCGGGCAACCTTAATCCACGGAAGAGCTGTAGTATGTCGGAATAACCCTGTCAAACCACTCCATTCACTCGGCCCGGACGAATGGCAGCGTGATTGCGGACCGACAATGCAACATTCGGGTCGATGTCTCTTGGCACAACGGCTCGCCATCTGTCGCGGAGTGGGGAGGGGAGGAAACAGGGGTTGAGTCAGCGCGCGTGAAAACAAAGCTTATCTATCTGCTCTCTTGAATTCAGGGGATGACGAGTTTTTTTCGCGACACGGACGCCACGCGGTGTGATTTCGAAATTTGGTCCCGAGAGAGGCGTAGTGGACGGGTGGCGACATCCCGGTTTCCATCGCGGAGGCCGGACTACTCAATTTCTACGTTCATAACTATTTTCACGCATCCATAAGGCACCGCCGAGCGTTTTTCCCACGAACATTAAAATAGAGGATCCTCAAGTCGGCCTGTAAATGTGTTGTCGCCCACCGCGCATTTAAATGGGTTCACCGTCCGTATGGTGACCATTCCAACCGTTTTCTCGGTTGGAATGGTCACCATAAACACGAAAATCTATTGTCCGGGTAACTCGAGTTCATGGCGACACAGAAAATGGACCAGTACTCATTCGATTAGAAACGCTAATAAGAAGTAATTCAAGGACTATCTCGGGAAGGTCAGCGAAAAATACCGGTATACAAGTTGTGACCAAATTTATGTCAGAAATTTATCAATTAAAAAAAATCCGCGAAAAAACTTATTTTTAACCCCTAAACCCAAAAAGTATGCCTTTTCAAGATCGTAGAAAATTAATCCTTTTTCAATGTTTTTAATGTAGCGGGAACATTTTTACAAAGTACAGCACATAAATTCTTGGTTTATGCTTATTTCACAACTTATCCCATCTCGTAGAAACGTTTATAAATAAACATGAATAACTTTTTGTTTAAAAAATATAATCGAGAACATCTCAAATCTACTTGATAATTAATTTGATCAATTGTGGGGAGGACTCCATTCCAAACAAACACGCACTTAACATACAGGAGGGGAATTAGAAGTATTAAAAAAATCCGAAGATCCAAGCGTGATGGAGTGGAATTTCTCCATATTGAAATAAACACTAGCAATTTTCAACGAAAATAAATTATTTAGGACATAAGTTTCGATGTTACGGCATCATCTAAAAGGTACAACCATACTGTACCTTGATGATGATGTACATTGAAACCTAGGTGGGGAGTAAAAGTTTATAATCGTGGAAAACTGGGATCCGGTTGGTGCGGTAGCTAGAGAGCTTCCCACCCGGTGGACTCGAGTTCAAATCCCGGCGGCGGCAGAGAATTTTCAGAGACTGCTGGATCTCTGCTTGAATGATGTGTGGAGGGCACTTCAAGCGCAACACTCTGTCCGTCGGATGGGACATTGAGCCGTAGTCCCGACCTCTCCACCCTTCCTTCCATACCCTTCCCTCATAGCGTAAATGATAGCTCAATCACTAGTTGTTAAGCCGCAGGCGAATTAAAGCTGTCCCGGTAAACCATGTTCACCCTAACCAGCCAATTCACACCAGAATAATTTTTGTGCACCAATGATTTTGTAGTGTGTAGTTTGTGTGAGCAGAAACTTAAAACTAAATTTTTTTGGCATAAGATTATATTATTATTTTTTTAAATATTTATTTTAAATTTGTTAATTGCAATTTCAAATTTCAATTATCAAATTTCAAATTTGATTTACAAAATATTAACAAATAATGCTGAGAAATTATATTAATTTTACAAGAAGGAAAAACAGGAAAGACTCACAGGCGAGCTATCTGATGAGGCAGTTTTTATGTTTTTTGAATTGATAGATCATAATTCCGTCGGTCGCCTCCTCTAAATACCATACCACCATCGTGAAAAATTGCAAGTGCTCATTTCAATATAGAATTGTAGGTATTTCACATCCATAATCTGTAGTGATACAAGTTTTTGGGTCGGAAATAAAGAATGCCCTTCATTTCACTTACAATGCACTGCAAGCTTAGATGTATCATGAATCAGTAGATGAAGGACGGAGGAAAACGTGATAAAGGGACGAGGAGGGATCACTGGCAGTGTGCGGGGAACTAGTCTTGGTAATGCCTCATCCCGACCACCAAACCACTACTTCTCTCCTCCATGTCACACATTGCCCGCCCTTCCACCTCGCCAAAGAAACCACGGAGCCGACGCCGCGCCACTCGCACGCTCTTTCCGAGATTATGAAATCGTGCGCTGGGATTCGAATGCTCTATTTCTGGGAGCCCAAAATACCCCGCGACGCTCGCTAAGTAGTGCACACACGTTCGCGAGGAAACAGGTTCCTCTGCTCCGGGGGGGGAGAACATCGATCCGCGCCTCGCATTCCCCAGGATTTCATTCTCGGCCGCGCCACCGATCGATGTGGACGTGGGAATTTTGCCGCGCTCGCCTCGCGACCGCCAGCGACGAGTAAACACTGAGAAAAGGCGCGGGGACCGTGAGATCATAATTATCGCAATTATGTTTCGCCTACCCTGGTCCGGCTCGGATACATGGTCCAAAATAAGCCATGTGCGGAAAAATTCCATTCCAGAGAACAAGTGAACACTATATAGTATTATATTGCCCGTCTCTTCATTTCTTCTCACTCGGTCTGGCTCCATTAGGGAGCGCTACGTCATGGCTCGGATATCTGGCACAGAAGAAACTATGTGAGACAAACTTTTAGTCTAATTATTTAATAATGGTCGCTAGCCCCACGTCTTCATTTCCTGCCTGTAACCTTCAAACGAATAGCGGAATAATATAAATTCAAATGCTTAGCGAATATGCGAGAGGATGAATGGACGATATCAGGGATAGGCATAACAGAAGACATAGAGAAGCATATGAGAACGACGAACAAGGATGAATTTCTAAAGCTAGGGAAAAAAAGGCCAAAACGTAACGAGAGATGAGGAATTTCAGGGGGAAAAAGACCTTGAAAAAATTACGGCATGATGTCGAATAAATGTGACTCCACATGGAATAAGGACATCAGGAAGCAATAAGCAAGTAGCTATTTAAAACATAAAAAGACCAAGCGAGGATGTGAGCAATAGGAATGGGACTGAGAACCCCCACTAACTGGAAAAGGGGAATTATAATGACTACATAGTTCTAAAAGGCAAAAACACTTTGTAGGATACTTAGCACAAAAAAGGAAAAATCTTTCCATTATATATCCAATATCTATGCACTACTTGTTTGCGTAATGAATATGAGGAAATTCCACACACAAAAAATCATTTCCTTGACCGGGATTTGAACTTGGATCTCCCGGATTCGGGCCAGGTGTTCAGATAACACAAATGTCCCGACGAAAAAATACCTAGATAATTCACGCAGTAAATTTCAACTGTAGAACACCTGGCGCGAATCAGTGAGACCCGAGTTCGAATTCCGGTCAGAGTAATTCATTTTTCTCTCGGGAATTCTCGCACATTACGTGATTTGCGGGTGACTCCGTAAGGGTACGCGGCTCGCTAGTCCGCGGTCATCGTCTTGGATAGCGCTGGTATGTACATTGAAAAGGCTATAAAATTGCTCCATTCTCAAATCATTTGAAATCACTTTCTTCACGCCAAACCAACAATTTCCTGCGAAGGACGATGCTATCGTATTACAGTAAAGATTACCATTCAAGATAAAATCGCCAGTATATCAATCAAGGATATGATTAACAACGAGCATAGATTAATAACAGGACTATACTAAACACGCAGATTTTGCCCCATACTGAGTAAGTACTTCACAAAAATAGAATCCAAAAAAACAAGGGTTCAAGCCAAAGACCACACCGAAAAGTTGTCCAAAAAGCGTATTCCAACCCAAAATTTCAAATGCGGCTTCCCAATCAATCATATACGTGCTCATGCTCCTTTCATCAACATACGTGCTCATGAGGAATTCTCATTCTTCGTCCTTGTTGATTTCAATAAACCAAAAAATCTATGGGAATTCCTATAAAACACTTCGAAATCACACTATCGAAGCCAAAGGTCACACTCGAACTTTATTTACGACAGCCACCGTTCTAAGCTGCATGATTAACCTCCGATCCGATATCTTGATAACTTGAAAACATGGATGTATCTCGATTATTTAAAGCCTCTACAACATGACTGAAATAGAATGGATGTGACGCAGGTAAACAAAACACGCGACACTTCCCCCGTAAAATTGGGTTAGCAGCTGAATTAGGGAAATGAAAAAAAGGGAGGCGAAGATTTTTTACCCCTAGTCCGTCGATAATATTTTGACTTTCATCAGGAGGCGCTGCGCATTGAACAAGGCGTTCCCCCAAAGGCGATCAAGATAGGAGCTGGAGGCAGCAGGAGGAAGATGGAGGGGGGAACGAGAACGGCATGAAAGGGGGGGGGTGCGAGAGCGGAGGGAGGGGAGGCAATGGAGAAGGAGGGGGCGGGGCGGGCTGATTTAAAGCTGCACCGAAACGCCTATCTGGGTCACGTTGGATGAATGAATTTAAGGCAAGGGAGCCGCTAGGGGTGGAGGTAATTCACTTAATTACGCCGACGGAATATGCACGACGGGATTCGCCGTTTGGAACCGAATGCTCCACCAGATATATTTATTTCCCGCCAGCACCCGACCCATCTGAACGGAAGCGGGGGAAGGGGGTGCCAAGCGAACCATTTAAGTCCGCTTTTACATGAAATGAAATTCACGGTGTTTCTCTACGTACGAATCACAACGGACTCGCGCAAAAACAACATGACTGAATCTGGTAACTCGAAGAATAAAAAATCAGTGACTGTAATACTGTTTTTTCAATCAGATTCCTAGTTTTCGAAGTTGATCCTTTCTCGGAGAGAAGTATAGTAAGTTAGAGACACTCGGAGTTTCTCATCGATATGGGAAGTAGACAGTATTACTATTTCCTTGATTGCGAGAATATTGGGTACCGAATCACATTCTAATTATGCCATGAACTTGGCGAGAGAACATAAAACTCCAGCAATTTTTTTATCGAATAGGTAAATATAGGTATAAACACGACCCTCAAATGAAAGATATACAATTTCTTACATTATTTTCTGACGAGAAAAAATCAATTGTGTCAACGGCGAAAAAAGTAACCTTAACTGCAAAGAAAAAAATCACCCCCAAGGAAACCACGGGCCTTTAGCTTTCATGGCTGGAGCTGGACACATTACTACGCAGACACAATACTAAATAACCCATAATTACAAGATCCCGTAGTTTTCATAAGGATTCTACATCTACCCGCAAAGGCAAACATAGGGAGAGAAGGTTTTTCAAAGCCGTTTCGCGTG
The DNA here is from genome assembly GCF_921293095.1 of Ischnura elegans. Taxonomy (NCBI): domain Eukaryota; kingdom Metazoa; phylum Arthropoda; class Insecta; order Odonata; family Coenagrionidae; genus Ischnura; species Ischnura elegans. The sequence goes on from NC_060252.1 coordinate 83,680,453, forward strand.
TTTCATTAAAATCTCGCGATTCGAGATTCATATTTTTGTTCCCCAGAGCTTAGGAACGGCGCTAACGCGAACCATATCCCAACATACGAGTCAAACGCAAATGAAATTTTTTAAAACTTGTTTAGTGTAGAGCATTCCCTAGGGCACCTAGTACTCCATAAACAGACTCGATTAATATTTCGAGACAGAGGCACAGTGTTCCCGAACAGACTGGAAGCATGCATGCACTGAGAACGCGAAAGAGAGTTCGAACGTGCTAATTACCGGGAGTGCTAGCTACATCTCATCTCGCGGGATCTCAATAAAGGGAAACACCTGCAATACGCGTCCACGGGCAGCGGGCGCTCATCCCGGGGCGTCATACCCCGAAAGAAAAAAAAACACTTCTCTTTCGCAGGGTAAACAGCTGCATGAAGCACTCCGCGGCTGAAAACCGAATAAGGGCATAGAGATTCGCAAACAAGCGAGGGAAATGCCGAATCCTCAACCACATGTGCCGCTTCACTTGAGGTAGGCGCTTGAGATGCAGCGAAGAGCTCTTGCTAGATGAGCAAAACCTGTCACTGCATAGAACTTACAAAATGTACTAACCGGCCTACTTACAAAATGTATAAATAGCATTAAATTTCAACGACTGAAATAGGTGCTGTAGCCCTCCACTTCCACCTACCCTACGCCACTTCTTTTACCTCTTTGCACTTCTTTCTCTTAGCTACAACGTCCCAAGAAACTGGCGAGTCTCATGATTATTATTATAGTATTCTACCTATTAAGGTAGGTTTCCATGGAGTACTAAAGAAGTGACCTAGGAGCCTTCCTTTCCTTCCAGCACTGCCTTCTTCAATTCACTGTAAGGCCTATTCTTTTTCAATCCATCTAAAATTCCTATTCTTTTTTTTCTCCTCCCTCGTTTCCATAACACTCTACCCTCTAACACCATTTTCAACATCCCCTCCCCGCTAAGAACTCCTCCCATCCATGCCTTCTGTCTCCACCGTTTCTCATCTAAAAGCTGCCTCTCCTCGCCAACCACACCCAACACTTCGTCGATACTTTTCCTCTCCGTCCATTTCATCTTCTCCATTCTTCTTCATACCCACATCTCGAAGGCCTCCAATTCTCATTGTAGACTAACATAAACTATAGGGTTCTCAGTCATACTTTCCTATTCTTCTCATATTCTTCTTTATTTTAAATCACTTTATCCCTTCTTTTGATCCTCATATTCTTCCTCCTTCCATTGCCCTCTAGTATTCTGCAGCACCAACTCTTTAAGAATTCGTTCAATCATCACTTTATCCCATCATTCATAATCTGATCCATGGAGTTCTCTGTTCACAGGAATTTTTCCACATTCTCGAAGGTCTAGCCCACAAAAAAGCAGTTTGTAAACACTAGCAACAAAAAGACTATCGCTTACGTGTTCCCATAACTATCACAATGAGAGGAAATTTTTCCTCAGGCATCCCTAGAACTGGGACGATTATATACTGTATCATGAATACAAAAAAGAAACATATAAGAGATCGAAGACATTCGAAAGAAAATTTTCCGGCTGACGAAAATAGGGCATACAATACGTGTCCGAAATCAAATACCCCGGCCTTTCGTAAGAGAAGTGCTTACTGCGCGTATTTAATTACATCATTAAAGTGTATACGCCTAATATTAAGTGTTAGTGTGTTTATTGTTAGTGAGCTCCAAATGGAGAGATGCGTTGGCTAAGGATATGAAGGGAGGTGGGCAATATGCCAACTAAAGTGAGAAATACAGTCCGAATGAGTAAACTTTCAAGTACAAGGGAGAAGAGAGGTTAGTCTTCCATGTAAATCCACCTAAAAAAATATATTTGATTTTACAACCCCTAAATATGAACCCGGGCCCTCTGAATGGTGGCCCAGTATTTCTGCCACTGCGCTAACCCAAACTCTAGAAGGCGACTGAATGTGCAGCCCAGCCCGATCCTAGGATTTAGCCGACGGGATCGAAACTGCGCATTCGACATCAAAGAACCCTTTAAAAACGCGGCCCAATAGGGTCAAGGGCAGTGCAAGGGCACGCTCGGGGACAGCACGCCAGTGTCATCGTCGAAAACTCCAGGAAGGAGTCCCTAAAGGGGTGGAGGAGAAGGAGTGATGGCGAGGGTAACATCCGGGCGCACATCGCGTGGGAGTGCAATGATTTCCTCCTTCCCGCCCCCAACCACACCCTGGTACACGTTTGACGCCGTCTATGACAACAAAACTGGCACGATCACGATCCCCGGCAAGCCTCCACAGCCAAAGGCCTCGCCAAGCCAGGTACAGCATATATGTCCCAAAGGATGTTGCCATCACCTTATCCCACATATCCCATTTCGTAGAAACGTTGGTAAATTAGAGCTAAAATTAATAAAATTTTGTTTAATAAATGCAATCGAGAAAATCTCAAGCCCAGACTCACCTTTAAGATTCTCCTACGTCATGCATGTCAACAACCAAATAGAAACACCAACATCGGAGTTCTATATCCGATATACGACGGCTATAGGCGCAAACATAAATGACTATAAATACATAGAAAGGGTTAGGAACACAGCAGAAAAAGGATGAGGACAGCGGGTAAAAATACGGCCTGACTAGGACTCGCACCCGGAATCTTCCGTTTAAGCGTCGCACGACGCTATCACTGTAAATAGAACACAAATAGACCAGAAATAAAAACTCCAGCTAATGCCGGCAGGTGACTCCCCCATTTACAAACGAAGGGAAAGCCTTTCACTGATACAAGTAATCACATACCCCGCACTGGCAACTTAAAACCGAATTCCCTAATCCTCAAAAAAATAGAGGGATGAAAGTATTTTGAATTGGTCAAAACTCCGTATTACTTCTACTACCCAGGAATTATGAAAGAATACCCACCAATCCACACGCCTCGAACGCATCACTGACCTCATCCTTTACCACCCTTAAGTTACTTCTTATAATCCCGTAACAGGAATAACAAAAACTATAAACGATTCTACATAGGTTCGAGGGAGCATCTAAATATGGATAAAATTTTCATCTCTATCCCAGCTGCAACATCCATTTATTTTTAACTAGATATAGTAGTTAAAATAAATACCAAAATAATGATTAGTATTGTCGGTGTGGTAAGTTTACCATCACGTATTAAGTGAAGACGGCTCTAATTTTTAACGGTACTTACTAAAATAAAAGAGAAATAACTGATCGAACGTTTCATAAAATACGCTTTAAGGTTGGATACAAGAAAAAACTGAGAAATATTTCAGAATAAACTTTTTTAAATATCAATATACATAGGCGTTTGAGCACATGAAATGAATGTATCCTGTCGTTCACGCGCGCTATTCAATTTTCGCTTTCATTGTCTCTCTTCCGAAAACGACACCTCACGCCCGACCGAGCAGAAACACGCCAATCTAAGCGTAATACGATTTTATTTGACGGGGATATGTATGTTCCCGAGGAACGTATTCATAAAAACTAAAAGATTGACACAGCACCCATATCCGTGGGCACTTATTGGAGGTCTTTCACTATTGCAACTCAAGTGGACTTAAGTTACAAAAATTACGAAAAAACGGCAAAATGATGCAGCGTACATTATATAACAGCAAAAACAAAGAATTTCGACAAAAACTGCAACAACTGGATGGATGATTGAAAAGAAGTGCAGGAAAATTATTTATTCTTATGAATTATTACAAGTAGGTGTGATAATTATTAAAATTTTAAAATACACAATACCTTTCATTGGAAATTTTCAAATATACCACCAAAAAAATTGCACATCTTCCTCCGAGCGACATTTTACCTTCAGATTCCTATGCCTATGAATCATTCATCTACAGCACGAGTAAATAACTCAAATAAAGCTGTGATATTTGTTATATAGCATAGGAAGGTTCGGATTGAGGTTATTTCTCTTCACGGTACAGGTTCGAAATGTCAACTCTTCGCATCGCAAGAGCCAAAAATAAAATATCTCACCGGAGATGATAAAACTAATTCACCGCTTCAAGCAATCAGGGACATTCCCTCACCTTTTCATACGTCCGAAACACTAGGTTTTTACTCCGTTCACGAGAATGACACACGATTCAGAACGAACACCCCCGTTTGTTAAAGGCATCCCCACCAACATTCGCTCACATTCACCACCCTCCCCACCAAATCCCCGCAGTCATTAACGAGGTGTGGGCCGAATCTCTCATCCCAAAACCAGCACGACCTGCGACCATCGAGCTTGGACACTGTCCAATCTTTTTTGCACGTGTAACCGGGACCGATACGCTAACGCTGATGACCATAGCGGACGCGGAGGTCAGGGAAGCAAAACGAAACCTAATCGGCACCTCTCGCACTCGAATGAACTAGCACAGGAGACCTTTTATCTCCTGGCCTTTGATTCGCGCCGTAGGACAATGGCTAAGGGTGAACGATGACGGTAAAAAAGTGGTCAATCAGGAGAAAAACCTTTTCGGATGCACTTGAATTGCCGTAATGGTTTATGGCCGAGGAAATAACAAAGTTGCTACAAAGTCCGAAGGGAGCTGGCAACGACGAATATTTTTTCCTTGTGTTGAGAGCAAACCAAACACCCGGAAACGTTAGGGGCAGGAGAGAATGGTAGGAAAATATACCAAAAAGGGAAACAGAAAAGCGCACGGACAGGGTTGACGGCAGTGGAAGTCTTCTTTAGAGAATGAAGGGAAGGCTGAGTGGAAGGGATTACAAAAAAGATAAGGGCATTGGAACGCTGAAGGAGCCGACAAAGGTGAGGACTTTTCCTGAGAGTGAAGAAAGATACTAGAAGCGACATTGACGGAAAAAAGAACGAGAAAAGCTCGAACGAGAAGGCGCGGGTAGAAGAAATTGAAGGATGAGATAAACATTAAACTCGGCTTTCGGTATCTCCTCCACAATCCATCTTTCCTCTTCTATTATCACTTTCGTGTCATCATTTCCTCCAAGTGTGTGGATGGATGGATGAAACGAATGCCAGAGATTACACAGTATGAGTGTATGGGTTGTAGCTTTAAGTACATTGTTCAGGATGTGATAATTTAACACTGAAATTGAAGCACGCAAAGTAAAACTTCTTACTTCACATTCAATGTGCGGTAGTAGCGTAGGAGAGGAAATGTAGACATCGAGAAAAGAGGATGACGATAGAAGAAATATATTCGAGATGGGTTTGCGGCAGAGAATGAGAGAAATTACAAGGTGTTACACAATATGCGAATGATTAGGCGCTTAAACTCGAAAAGGAGTAATGCATGATAAAGAATAAAAAACTTACTTACCACTTCAAAAATAATTATTACCACTACTACTTTTGCACGTAAATTCCTTCGATATTAATATGGTATAATAATTTGTAGCTATCGTTGTATAATTATCAGTAATAATATCACAACATTATCATTAATGTTAATTAAATATAATTAGGCCGCAAACCATTCAAATAAGAATATATGATTAAATAAATGAATTCATTTCGTTAATATTAAAACATTTATATGCTTATAACAGAAAAAGTACATCGATGATACGATTTCGTCAGTTCCTGGCGAAAACGTAAGTATTAATTAGTTGTAATCTACATCCTAATCACGTAAATCCCGCAAGGATAAACGCTTCAACGTCTATACGAATAGAAGAATTTTGAAATGTTATATCCAAAATAAAGCCCAGGATGCCGGAAAGGTGGATTAAGTACAATCAGAAGAGCATATTTTCGATTTATCATACAAATGACATAGTTGTTATCTCGCAAGAACAAACTCGAGTAAATTAATGACAGAAACAGATATTTTGTGGAATTTCCGTACGTTATACATGTTAAAAGAGCCTTTGTACTTTCCAAACAACTTTTTTATTACTCAGATCGATTTCACATACACATTCACAACAACACAATGTCGTTCAAATCGATCGGAGTAATTAAAAAGCTGTGTGTAAAGTACAAAGTAGTTTCTTTTAATATGTTTCACATCGAATAACACACGGCTTGGAAAACGAGCGAGGCGCAAGCTTTTACAGCTACCAAATCGGTGACCACTACTCCACCGACTACGCCCCAACCACCTGAATCGGCAGACGGACGTGGGCCAACGAAGCAGCTTCGCTGATGACAGCGCGTGGGCGGGGAGGCACGGCCACCTCTTTGTCGCGAGGTCAAGCACCCGCTGACACACCCCTTTCTCCCGCTCTTCACAGCGGCTCACGTGCCGCCGCGGGCAAGAGAGCCGCTAAGAGGGCAGCAGCGTGAGCCGGCCCGGCGATCGCGGTCGACTACGGGGCGTTGGAGGCAATTCTATCCGGCTCCGACAAGGAGACATGTTCATGACACGAGAGGGATGTTCGGGATCTAAATGCCGATGTTATTTTCTGAAACTACATATATAGATAAGGTAGAAAAAATGTCACGGCTTTCTTCCACATAGGCCCGGGTTAGAGAGATATTCGCATGTAAAGATTTCGCGCACCATGACTTCCCTTGAGTAACCGCTCCCTCTCAAATGCTGCGTGGGTGGAGCGGTCTAGGCGCTCTCGTTCAGTGTTGTAACACACGAACGAAGAGGTGACTATGCATAACAACGAAAATACAGGTGCTCCTTATTGGAAAAATCACAATTTAAAAACTTCAAAGAGCATAAGTCATTTCTTGGGTACGGAGGTGCATAAAGAAGGCAAAGTGAACTGCTAGAAGGAACGACGAAGTGATAGACAAGGTAGGTGAGGAAAATAAGCTTCAAGGAAAGAAACGGAGGAGACAGTTTTGGATGGAGCGAGTACTATGAGAGAAGTGGATGCTATAATTCGAACGAGGGGAGAATGTTATAAAAGCAAGGGAAGGGAAGGAAGAGAATAGGATTTACGAAAGAATGAAAGGGAGTGGGCCGTTTTAAGAAATGAAGAGGGAAGTTCAATGTGTGAGGCGAGACAGGACTAGATAGCTCACTGAAATGCTCCACGTACACCTATACTGAACAGTAAAATACTTTCATATAAATAACGGATAACATTCACCTTGCCATGGACTCGAACCATAGTCCCCCGGTGAGTTCTCTCATCAATTAAGATACCATAGCGCTCTCTCTCATAAAAGTTTTTTGCCACGGTAGATCGTTTTTCAAAGCATTGCATAGACAAGTGACTTCAAACGATGACGGACTACGAGGGAGATAAGAGATGAAATAGAGAGTTATACGAGGTAAAGATTGAAATTAAGACATGAATGCTCAACATCATAACAGATAAGAGGTGATGAGAAGGATTACACGACACAAACAATACTTAGTGGGATGATTGTTTAACGTTCGAACAAATATTATGATAAACGTAATGAGGAAAGAGCTCTCCCAGATCCAATTAAGACTGATTGGAAACTCAGCTTTAATAAGTTACTTGGAAATGATTTAAAAAAACAAACCTTCTCTACTTCCTTATCAACAGAAGCATACATCTTTGAACGTATTTAATCATTAAGTATGAGAGCATCCCACAACCCAACCGACAAGTCTATGCCACTTAGTCTTTTCCACCTACGAACTTCTAATATATCTTCTATTGTTGACTACGTCGATGAATCTGTGTTATTTACCAATGCCCACGTCCCCTTCATATAAACCCCATAATGGTAATAATGCTCCCCAAGTAATTATCTAAACTCACCGAGTTCGGAAGTTTTCAACATAACTATTGCCCATCATTTTCAATCCTGAACCGAACAATAAAAATGAAAGTAATCAAAGCTAACTATTCTTTTTCATCCCAATTCCAACAGACAAGTCTCGACCAAAATTCTGCCGTATTAATAATGCTTTACTCAAGCATTTTTAGGATCAGCAGTCTTTGACTACAGTATTTGGCTGAATCCGTTTCGCTACCCTAAAATGAAAACGAAGTCCTTTTTGTGAAAGAGTCTCGTAAAATGCAGAAATTTCTCAACCTCCAAATTGGATTTCCAAAATTCTCTCATTCTCTATCTCCATCAAACCATTTCAGGCTGTGCTGCGCACCTGGAAAACCAACGTTCATTTTTTTGCATCAAACATCTCCTATTTTTACGACATGGCTTCACATTAAAAATCGCAACTGTACGCCGAAGTAAAAAAAGAAAACTACTAGAATTTTGAGCGTTTTTTTCCCGGAAAAAAATGTTCACATCCCGAGACCTCAACCCTAAAACAAGAAGTTAACTGTGGCTGAAAGTATTCATTTAAATCCAGGCGTGAACTTAAAATATCTATGAGTTCCACAGCTTCGCTCCCGAGAGAATCGTTCTACGTGGCCTCACAGAGGAGCAGCAGCAGGTGCCGGATATTCTTTGTTTACACCCCAAAAGATAGGCTTCAAGATTAACTTTCAGGGAATTTATCCGAGCGAATTCTGTGGAATGCGGTGAACTCCCTGAGGGTCAGCGACGAGTTTCATTTAAAGAACAAATAATTTTCCCCACTGTCTAACAGAGAGAAGAAAGAAACAGAGAGAAATAACTGAAAGCATTAAAAAAACCTCTGCTTTGCATACTGGTAAATTCTTTCAGTTTCCCATGAAAGACAAAATATAACCTCATAATATTTAAAAGAGCAAACATTACAACAATCATAATAAAACTTCCCGTGAATAAATGATGTCATATAAACAAATCCTTGACGCAAAAAGTCGACACTTTATTTATATACGAATTATAAGTGAATGGCATTGGGTTCTTAAAATGGACTGCTAAACAAAAATAACCTGTAACCTTATTTCTGATTCCCTACTCCACAAGATACAAAATTTTTCTTAATTGGCGTCATTTAAGCACCTGATAGCTTATTCAAGATCCTGGAAAAAATGATTCGTCAATTCTTTCGAAATATTTCCAGTCTACATAACACATACTATGCATCAACATTTTCGTAAAACTTATCACAATTTACAACTCACATTTTCTCATTAATTTCTTTTTAATGACAACTCTCCCCACTAATTCCCTACTCTCTTTCCCACATAATTCTAAGTTCTCACATGTACTCTCGTTTGCACCCACGATCTATTTATGTTACTGAGTATTTGTTCAGCGTCGTTGACTTTGTACAAAAATACTCATAGCCGTCATGCGGCAGGTCTTCACACTTGTAGCATACTTTTAAATGCGAAGGAACACATTGACCGACGGATCTGAACCACACCTCAGAGTTGAAACTGGTATTTTTTAAATTAAGAACCAAAGCCTTTGTAGAAAAAGTGCGAAAATGTAACGAAGAAAATTCACGGGTGATTCAGCTCAAGTACACCGCAGACTATTCCGCGGTTATCCCTTAAATAAAGAAATTGTCGATAGTTCAAATACTGAATAGAAATTGTGTCCAACTGTCAACAAGGAAACAGTTTTCGTTGGAAATAATATTCCTCCCTTATTTCCGGTTCAAACATGTAGAAACCATTAATTATATCTTTAAATTTTAGTCCTAGCCGTTCTCCGATGATGATGAACAGCAGCGTTAAAAAAACTGGGCACTTCCCGGATAGCAAACCATATACTAAAGCAAGGTATATACTAAAGGGTACATGGAAAACATCGACTGACTTATGCTTCCTGGGCTACGGGTTCCCTGAGCTCCCTGAGCCTCGGAAACACTATTGACCGAAGACTTCAAAGTTTAGGCAACAACAGCACCAGCGAAATATGAGCTAACCATCAAACAGTGAACGCACACCACAAACGATTCAGTCAGCGCTGCAAAGCAGTTTCATCACATGAGTTTTCGCTATTAATAGCAAGAGTTGATCTCGGTAAGTACTTGTGGATAACATCGATTCAGTCCATAAAAAAATGAATCGTGAATTCACAAGCTCGCGTAAATTATATTTTTTTAAGGAGAGCATTTACATGAGCTTATTGCCAAGGAAATCCTTAGTACATTAACCCCAATGTGCCCCAAACTTAGCATACCGATTGAAGGACTCACATCACGGTCACGAGATCCAAACCAAGGCTAATTATTAACAATATTGAACCTGAACTATAACCGTACCAACCGTAGAATTATCTACCGTGCGTAAAATGCCTCTAGTTATAAACCGTATGTAGATAATTATATTAAAAATTTAGTGTCTTAATGAATAACAATTAATCTTCCCTTAAGAAAGTAAATTTTAATTTATTCTGGAAAAATGTACACGATTGCATTTTTTATCGATGCACTTATCAAGGTAGAGTAGAGTGTCCGGGCTCTCACGAAAGCTCACCCGCAGACATAAAGTGAATGGACTATAGTCACAGGAGACGAGAGGAGTGACGCCAAGTCACTACTAGCTAAATTGTTGGGAGCGGACATTAGTGAACTACTTTATGACGCTCGCACACCGCGGCGCGCCGCCAATCTGAGCACCAGACAACAAGCATTATCTTCGCATTCGGGCTAGAGAGTTGGGACACGTAACAAGGAACAAGGTTTCCGATTAGATCTTCCTCGTGCATGAAATTCAAGGAGAGTCGACGCGGAGAGGGAGGGGTGGAGCCAATAACACACCCTGCTCCGCTATCGCACCGAACCGATCATTAATCGATCCCCGAGCGCGGCACACCACACAACAAGAAAACTATTCAATATTTCAAGGTCGAATCACCGCTACCAACTGATCGTGACCATGACAACGGACGAAGCCACCGGTCGATGAGACTTCGCAGACCGCCGTTCAATTGAACTACGTGACGATTTAAAACGGGCCAAAGAGGAAAAAAAATCAAGAGCGATGCTTTCTATGGAATAGGGAGCTAAGCACACGTTATCAACGATTAAAAATGAACACAAGTTGAAAAGACCGTAAGAAAGGGCTTAAAGGTGGCTTGCACAAATAAATTCGTATTTAATCAAGGATTTAGTATGAGCGTGCCTTGAGAATATTCATACATACCACATTACCGTGCACTAAAAGTGAATACGAGAACTCCTCCTAGGTAGCACAACATGGTTTTTATATACATCATTTCATAAGTTACAACATCATTACAGGCGTTGAAAAGGTGAAGGAAATAGAAAATGTGAACGCGTGCGTAATTCAAAACTGCCACGAGGGAATTCAGAGAGAGGATACCTCCACAAAGGAGTGAGTCGAAAGACAGGAAACATAAGCGTAAGTAGGTATAATATTAAAATGTTGAAGAATTAGATCAACAGTGAATCGGGATAATAATTACATGAGGTGAACAGGTAAAGCCGAATTATACGGATGTAAGAACACCAACATTAAATATTCAATGTTGTACATGTCTCTAATACGGTTTCAATTGAGAAATAATGGCCTCCAAGTAATCATTAAGCTGATACCTCACTTTTAAAGCCATGTGTGTAAGGTACTTTATACTTAATTGAAATCAGGTGGTGAAATAATTACCATGAGAAATAGAACAAGACAACTGTTAATAAGAAAGACAAAAAGAATCACTAATGATCGGGAATCGGATAGATGAGTTCGTGCGAACGACACGGCATAATTAAAAGAATTAGAAAGCACGATGTGCAATTCTTCCTTATTTTCATTCCCTCACTCCGAAAAGAACGTTCAACAAAATGAAACCAGTCACACGCCGGGAAAGAGGGGAGTGTCTGGAGTTTCTTTTTTCGGGCAAAGCCGACCGACCTCTTAATGTAATGACCATTCTGATGGGAGGTGCCGCAAAGCTTAGTCGCCTTCCCACTCCATCCCCCAGATTCCACGCCTTGCCTTTTTCTGGGTCCAAGCGAGACAAGGGAAACTTGGGGGACGGAACGAGGAGAAAAACCAGACTCCCAGCCGTTCACTTTCCAAAGCATTACTTCCAAGTGGGGACCACTGCTATCTCCACGTTACTATTCATCAGCTCTCATTACGTACCGAGTTAGGCACAAAATGGACATCATAGAGATATAGTCTCGAAACTGTCCACACAAAACTCAATCGATCAGAGAAAAGGGGCATGATAACTGAGGCGAGGACATTTCTGAAAGAGAAAAATGGGAGACTTAGGAAATAGCTAGCCAAATAATTCGGGGGCGATGGAATACCGAAGTAAGATATAGAGGGAAGGATGTAGCAAAAGCAGACAAGGGAAATAAAAACAGAAAGCAGACATTTTTATATAAAGAAGGGAGGAAGAGCGCATCTAGAATGGAAGAAACTAGCTAACGGGCAGAGTTGACGAGTTTGAGAGGGTACACTGTTGAAATTGGAGGACATAATAAATAATAAGGGGTGATAAAAAGATTTACCCCAATACAAATGAATTTTATAACCTTTCCATTCCCGGCTTCTTCAGCCTCTACGTCATCCCGTACTACAGTATAATGAAGCCTTACTTGCAAGAGGCAAATTAACGAGAAAATCTGTATCACAGCACGCCACGGCACCACTGTAATACGGCATGGAGACAAAAAAATTTCAAATTGAAATTTTGATATCTATAGCTAACAGCTACCGTTCACCTCCATATAGAAAAGGAAACTGTACCAAATAGGAAAGACCCCACACCAAGAACACACACTGACGCTCAAAACTTGATGAATGAACTTTCTGGATTACCAAGGACTCGCAAAGCAATCGGAGAGGAAACAACGACGACCCAACTAACTTTGCCTTAATGAGTCTCATGATGTCCCTGAGAAAGTATATTAGACTCCATCCTCAGCCATAAAAACTACCTTCAACTTTAGACGGAAATGGTTCGCACTTTAAACCGAACGAGACACCACTTAAAACTAAAACCGACGCGTCCTCCGAGGAAGTCACGTTTTCCGGCTTAAGGGACGTCAAGTTCAGGAAACCTGACAACTATCATGCCGCAGCAATGAGCCGATTACCTTCCAAGTTTTTACAGTGAGTACCAAATAGGATTTCATAGTGCTTAGTGCAATATCGAGACTGAGAAACTGCCTATGTCATAAACAAATTCAGAGATCAGTCCATGATCATCAACAACTGAAAACATCATTATATTCATCGAAGTCCTTACCTCTGGTGCGTATGACATCACTTAAGAATAAATTCACAAAAAATGTGATCGTATTGATAACATTTTATGATATTCCTTGGAGTATAGGTCAATGTAAAACAAGTTATAGCCAACGTTTCGATTTATTTAAAATCATCCTCAGGGCTATGAAAGAGAAAACATGAACAATATAAAATACAAAGATGACAACTATATACAATATTTTTACATAAAAATGTTACGATCGGGTTTTTTATACAGTAATATAATTTAAAGTATACACATATATATATAAGAACAGAACAGAATACACAAAAAATGTTGACATACCTCTCAACTTTGTACATATTTATTGATGTTGTGTTACTAAGGTATTGCAACACCTAGTTAACAATAACAACTTTGATACATTTTATTCGATGAAAATCTTTACCGGAGGACGGCATACAGAATACACAATAGGACCCTATTATCGAGAAATTTTATAACTAGATGATGATTTATAAAATACTAGCACACTAATGAGCAAGGGAATATGAACGCTATAGGAATTTAGGAATTTAAATACAAATTTATGCATACGATACGGGATTATTATAGTTGGAGGAAATTAGGTACCAACTTTTTAGGAACAACAAAATTTACCAACTACGCTATATTCAAAAACACCTTAGAGATAATTCAATCTGACGCCAATTCACGGATAGTAGAAGAGAACCAAAAAAGCATCAATTATATTAATCCTAAATTTGGATATTTAACTAAGATAATCAGGAAATATTCATAAAAAACGGGAAAGAAAAATGAAGGATTAATGAATGGAGTGGAGAGAGATGGAACAAAACTGGAGCTGCGAGCTAAAATCGAGCAAAAAGTCCTGGCTTATGTGAGACTTAGAGGATTATCCCGCTCCTAACAAAAAAAATATCTTTATCAGGCTAAAACCTATAAAACCCCTCCTCCTCTACCTTCACCAATGATCGTTTCGTAAATCACTACCTGCATTAAAAATTTAAGATTGAAATCTATTTCCTTAACTAAGTCACTCCTTGGGAAAGAATGGGCTAACCCTTGACTTACGATAGGAAAATGACGCACGCAGAGGTAAGCAAACCATCAAAGCATTAATACGAGCGAAAAGCACCCATCAGCACATTTTATGACTGCAGATACTTCCTTCCTCCCTGGGACTTCCATCCAAAAGTAGCATGCGTTCGCTCCGAGACGGCCGCTTTCACGCAAAGATCCCATTCCTCGCGAAACCCATTTCCCTAAATTACACGCAGTAAAATCGGGGCGAGGACAGAAAGCGTAAATCAGTCGAGCGCTGGCAATTGGACGCAAACACGAAAAAGACGTCTCCCGTGGCCGCGCTCTAAGCATAAAAATCGCGAGCAGAACACGCATTGATTCGAAAATATCTTATTCGTACCATCCTTAAAATTTTACTTCGATTACTATACAACATATCGGTCTTATCAATAAGTACAATTTCTTAAAAATATTAACAGCTATCCTCCTAATAGACAAATCAGGAAAGGGTGTTGGTAAGTCAAGCATGGAACATATAGTGGAACTTCCTTCACCTGGTAAACCCAGGAAAAAATACTAGACATGTAGCTCATGTCCAATGACATACCCAAAGTAATAGCTATGGTGAAATCCAGTTCAAACACTAGGGGGAAGTAGAGAACGGCATAGAAATTAAATTCATCAAAAATATTGCTCCTAAAATAATAATTGATAAGGTTAATGACATGATGAATAATTGCACATACATTGATCATTAAATAAACAACTTCAAAAGGTTCACTGAGCAACCTTTCGCAGCAGAGGGCGTGGAAGAGAGTCGGTCAATTCAAATCGAATCAAGGCAGCCATTGAGAATGTGAAGGGACACGAAAAACACGCCCGCATGGAGGAGGAAAAAGACGAAAAAAAAACACAGAAATATCAAGTAAACGACGGCGATTGCATTAACATGAGGGTCCGAGAAATGTTATCTCGTGGAAAGAAAGACCAACCTTCTCACAGTTTCGTAAATTTGGCACTAGGAATACCGATTTAGCCGGACTTGATCACGTTACATCAATCTCAAAGCTCTCCAACTTCTACCTGAACAGACATGTATCATATCCTATAGAGAAACAGTAAATGCGAATGCTGCGAATAATATGAACAAGGGAAACTCATGTCGATTGAAGGTGAATACCTTTTTTCATTTAAACATTTGTTTACTATAAGCAAAGACGAGGCCGAGGGACTACCAATAGAAAAAATCTACAACCGGCAACGTCTGTGACTCACAACCGAAGGACAGCAACGGAGTCAGCTGTAGAAGCGTCGATGTTCAGGGGCCTGATTCTGGTTTTTCTGGCTATAGCTAGCGCGATTTATCGAAAATATTGGCGTGCGTGTATGGATTCGTATTCTCATTTTCATTCGCTAGCTATTTCGCCAGAAATGCTTCGCTTCATTTCTCAAGGATCTTGGGAGGAAACCCATGAAATCATCATTTAACTAACACACTTCGCGATACTGAATCATTCATCTGCAATAAGAATCCCCGCCCGAAAAAATAAAAACAAATCGAAAGCGTTCGCCTCTCTGAGAACAGGAAGACTTACCCTTCCCGATGAAAGCAACGGATCAAAAAGAGTCGAAATCGCATAATCGTCAAAGGAATCCTACCAGGCGTTCGATTTATTGCCGTTTTCACACAGAGAGTGGGGGAGCCACTCTCTGGAGACGAGGGAACACTTCGCCAAAGCCTGTTTGCGCAGTCGAATCTTCGGCGGCGGAGGGGAGAAGTAAAAAGGATGGAAAGCAGTTCCGGAAGAGGGATGAAGATCGATCGCGTGGAACGAGTGAAGTTTTTGGGAGGATGGATGTTGGATGAAGAATTCATCCCGAGGAGAGGCCGATTCATCAGAGATCTCCGGAGCGCAACAGCTTGTGGGACGCAGGAAAGCAATGGAAAAAGTAGCAGAGAGGGATCCTGAAGAGGCATTGATGGTAATTGAAGGCGCTGCTACGCGAAAAGATATTTAGGTGGAGTGTGTAATTAAGAACTAAATGTTCAAAGGTGCGATTAGGTGGACGTGGTACCCTGAGCTCCTTCGAACATTTTTTAAAATTCTTTTCGTCCACAATCGTGCATTATCATTCCCCCAAATCCCAATAATTTAGAAGTTTAAAAGCCGGATTCAGAAGGGAAGCCAATATTAACAATCAGACTACTGCAGTATGACTTAAGTTAATAATTGTGAACACCATTCAGCAGATTAATGAAACTATAAAACTGGGAAATTATCCAAACGTATTTTACTCAGAAAACTACATCATTTAATGAAAAACAGAAATTTTTTTTCGAGGAGCAACTGTTTAAAATTACTACAAATATTTACAAATTTGATCAACCGCGAGGGTTAAGATGACTTAATATATTCTCAGATTCCGATTGCTTTGGTTCTTAGTTACATATTCCTCGTTCGAAATTATTAATGATTAGCACATTTTTTGTAAAATTAAAATTGATGTGGGAATCTTTCTAATTAAATTTTGAAAATTGAACGAAATGCCGGACTAATACTCGGTACTCGATATTTCCTGTAGGAAAAAGGTATCCTAGCAACCAAATTTACTAAGTTATTTGAATGTTTTTACAATGATATCTGAATTGATGCCCGGATAACTTCGAAAGAATATTAACATTCTAAGGTTGAGAATAGCAAATAATAATGCTCACCCAGCTTCCACTGGTTATTGAGATTACAACTTTTCTCACACCAAAGCACGTAGTGGGAAACGGAGGAAAAGAACAGTTCTAGCCTCGGGACGATGATACTGGGCAGAAATAACACGGTCACAAGACTAATTCTCGTTTCTGGAAAGGAAGTCGGGATGACGACGCAGCTGAATTTTTTTTTCACGACCATGAACGCCAGAGAACGAGGCAAATGCCTCCCACAACCACTCCTCGTAATTGCCCGCGCTTTCGTCAATTAGTAACGTGTCACCACTGTACAAAGAGGGCTTGATTCTACGGAGACGCCTTAATACCCCGCATATATTCCCACGTTAGCGGCACCAGCAAAGGCGATGGATCACCTTGACCAAGGCTAGAGCCACGGGGAAAATTCTTCTCGTGACTCCCATAAGGCAAGGCCGCGAGGAATAACACGAATTAATGTCCCGGCCAGGGACTCCTTTGACGGGAGAGAAATTCTCCAAATGGAAAGAAAAAAAATGAACCGAATCTTCTTTAACGACCGGCACAGGGAGGAAAGACGGACGAAAAAAAAAGAGGAACGCAAAGGAATTTATTACATGTTCATTTGAGGGACGAGAATAAGGGGAGCGAACCCTTAAGATCTATATATTCCACCCCAGACATAACTCTCTTCCCCAACTCATATCACTCCACCCCCGATGGTCATCTGCTCCTACCTCTGCGAAGCAACCAATCCGAGACTCCCTTGAGAAGGCACATCACTCCCGCTCGATTGGTTATATTTCGACTTGCTTTCCTGGCGTATCATTATTTTGAAAGATAAGCCACCATCAAATAACTTCCTGGATATACGCAGCACACCATAATTATTATTTAAGTATTCTACCGATTAAGGTAGGTGAAAATTTTGACTGTACACCTTCTCAGATGAGACATTTGTACTTTCGGCATTCATTTATTTATAAAATTATTCTACCGATTACGGTAGATTACCATGGAGTTCTTAAGAAGTATTCTGGGAGCCTCCCCTTCCTTCATGAACTCTCTTTTCAATTCACAGTAAGCCCTACCCTCTTTAATTCTAACTAAATATTCTATATCTATCCTCCTCTCTCACGTTTACCTAGCATTCGACACTCTAGCACTGCTTTCAACATTCCCTTCCCGCTATGTACTAGCTCCATCCAAACCTTTTGTCTCCACCGTATCTCATCTAGAAGCTGCCTCTCCTCACCCACCATGCTCAGCACTTCGTCGTTCCTCCTCCTATCCGTCAACTTCACCTTCTCCTTTCTTTACAACATCCAAATATCGAGCACCTCCAGTCTTCTTTCATCCTCTTTCCTAAATGTCCACGTTTTAGCAATGTAAAGAGCTACACTCCAGATTAGACTCTTCACTAACATTTTGTTTTTACTCCTACATAAAGATCCTCTCATAAGTTCCTTCCTGTTCACGAGCGCCTCCCAGCGATAATCCATGAAAAAGGAAAAAATATGACCGGTCAAGCGGGTAAAATAGGTCCTTAGGATAAATTAGAATCGTAGAATTGCACACTCTCTCTTTTAAGGTCAATTTTCACATTTGTCCGTCTGATAATGAAACATTTTCCGTCCCAAATTACCTGGAGAAATATTATTTCCTCAATTTCCATGGCTCCGTATAAACGCACTGCATTAATATTCTCGGAAGTGAATTATATATATTCGCTTCAATCCTCCGTCCAAAAGGATACAATATACACTTCACGCACGTCATCTATCCATTAACACAGTTATTTTCCCTGATCATCCCTTTTTCTAGGAAAAGTAGCTAAAATAACGAGGGAGAATTCATTACCTCACGCAGGGTTATCATTAACACTGATTCGAACGCTGCAGCACGCTGGTCAATTAAAGCTAATTTTCTGTCATTTCTAATTATTAATTCTAGCGAACGGACTTGACGCGAAACGGCGTATAAGGGACGTGATAGTTACGAAGAAGGGTATTAGAAGAACTCGTATCCATCAACGATCTCCGTCCACCTTCGAAGGTGAGTCACGCAAACATGCCAAGCCAATAAGAACCTTGAAACGGGGGAACGGAAGGTTGAAAAAGGTGAGAGTGTGGAGAGGATACGTTCATGGCCGTTTCATAAACGCGCGAATTAGACTTTCAAACTCGTGCCCAGAGTTTGGCCCCAGAATTTACATATCTTGCGCTACTTTCGGCCCCTATGTCCATTAGTGGGGAACTTTCACTGACAGCAGCCCCCAAACTTCACACCCACTACAGTGACGCCGACAAACCTCTCGCATTCAGAATCACGAACGAGGGCGCGAAAATGTCTAGGAATGGACAATGATGGCCGCGGAAAGTTGCCGTAGTGTTCATTATTTAACTCCCGCACTTGTAGGAAGTTTTCCTCTTTATCCACAAGTGACAGAAAGATGAAATACATTCAAGTACTGAAAAGACATCTCTCAGCTTGTTCGTGTCATATTCAGGGCCCGTATTTTGTAACTTTTTTACGAGTCATATCACGGAAGACGATCGTAATTGTACCACAATCATTTTAGTACACGTAACGCTTTTCTTTGGTTGAATCACAGCATTCAGAATATTATTCTTAATTTTCACCACTTATTAAATACATCAACCTGAGCTTGATCGAATGGGAGAAGGTGGTTTAACCTTAAGCGAATTTCACAATTGGGGGCATTACTTCTCCTTCAGCCACGTGAGGCGAGCACGTAGGCTATCATTTTGAATTTAAACCGGCGTTGTATCTCTTTCGCCCAACATACATGGAGAATCAAACAGTACACTCAATATTAATCACTTATACGATGACATGGATATAATTGTAACACGAACGTAATTTTCTATTTCGGTAACCAAACACTCCTTCAGTCACGCAAAACTGAAGTAGAAAGAATAGACAGCGTACCCCAATTACAAATAAAAATTAATTACTTCGGTAGTTTCTCATACAATTTTAGTACTAAGCACAACACGTTGAAATAAATTGCAAGTTAGAGAGGTACCAAATACAGGCATATTCTGGCATCTTGCCATTATTTTCGTTTCACACCCGACAGGTGGATCAGGTAGAACTAATCATTTCGGAAACCCTCGTTTCTACATTTATCACCGAGGAGCGTACGGGCGCAAATCCACTGTCGGAAACCGACAAGCTGTTCTTCGCGAGCCCCCACACTTCTGGAGCAAGTTCTAAATTATGGAAGCAGCTTCTTCGTCTACCCAATCGAACGACTAACTCGGGCGCGACAAAGGAACTTCCGAGCCTCCTCAAAGAAAAAATACAGAGTGAAGGACCCCTCACCGATTCCTTCGATCAAAGTCCCCCACACCGTAAAGTCCCACTAATGGTCTCGATACTGACAGCCCACAGAGAGGAAGAGAGAAAGGGGCGAAGGAAGAGGAGAAAGGGGCCACGAAATTAATGCTTTGGACTCCTCCCATGACGAATAATAGCAGTGGGTGACCATTACGGGCGATAATTAAAATCCCCGATCGGTTATTTCTCCGTCAGAATCGTTCCACGAGCTTTCCTTGACATAATGTATGATAACCGTAGAGTCGTTTAGGCGAACAGAGCCACGAAATATTCATAACGGAGAGCGCGTAAGGTATGAGAGAAAAGGAAGAAGGGTATATTATACAATGAGACCGAACGGCGAATGCCTTTTTTGAATCGTCGGGCAGCCATGCCGGAAAGTGATCATGCGGGTACCAATTGCCGTACGTGTCGCAGACAGTGGACTCATTAAGCATGCCCGCCGGGCAGTAAAACGAAAAAAAAAAACTGGGGGCATTGGCGAAGAATAGAAAATGAGATCGAGTTTCGTCGAATGGAAAAAATAGCTTAAAATAGAAAATTTAATTCCCCAATATAATAGGCAAGGAGGAAAATGGAAAAGGAAGAAAGCCATTCAAGTAGGAAGAGGGTGTGGACGATTCGTTTACTAATGAGCAAGGAATATGCGAAGAATGTAATAAAGGGAAATATACTGGCTAAAAAGAAGGGGCTGAGAGAATTACAATTCATTACAGACATACGGTGATTTTTCTAACTTTGGCATATTAAACATGTCAGTACTGGTTTTAAACCTTGGCGATAACTTGTGGATATGTGTACGAATCATGACCAAAATAACAACATTTAAACGTATACATCTTGATAATGTCAACCATGGGCGGAGGTAGGAAATAAGGCTAGGAGGGGTTTTAAGCGCAACTAATGGGGGTGTTTGGAGGTATGGCATACCCGCCAGGGTAAGCGGGAGGTGCGGCTGCTCCCCCCCCCCCTCCAGAAAAAAATAGGTAAAATAGTGAGTTTTACGGCTTTCTGAGGGACATTTTATAAACACGTACAAAATTCTATAAGTAGTATTAATGCAATTAAGTAAAATAGATTTAACTTTAAAACGTTTCTGAGCTCTGGTTTGGGAGGGGGGGTTTGTCACCAAAAACCCCCCCTCGCTGCGCCACTGATGTAAACTATGTGCTGAATTGTAGGAAAGGTTCAAAAAATTAGTAATACTAGTTCTATTTACTTGATAAATTAATAACTCATCAATCATTTAATAAAATTAATTAATATGAAAATATTTATGATGACAGGAAAAAAACAAGGGAATTAGTGGAAATCGTGACAAAACGTGAGCTTGAGTACGAAGAGGAGGCAATATGTTATAAAAATTGTATAAGCTGAAAAATCCTGACTGGAAGCATATAGAATTGTAAAGGACAACACTTTAATCCTATGGTTAGATCCTTTTTAACTTTTAAAAGAAAAAAGAGGGGTCACAAAATCGGAAACGCAAGTGTACAATTCAATTCTATGAAATCAACACGGGACAGGTACAAAGATGTACTCAGGCAGGACACAAATGGATATAACTTTTCTAATCAACGAAAAGTTGCGAGACTAAGCAGTCAGATTGCAGGCCTTTGTTCCAATCGCAGCGTCCTCCCCCAAATTCCTCATGGTACCGGTTAATTAATTATCCCTCGGACATGGGAGAGGATTTTTCAAAAAAAGAACATATCCCACTGGGTAATCCAAACACCCTTTAAGCCGCGTGAACATGGCCGCGTAGAGCCCCCTTTATTTTCGCAAAGCAGGTCGATACACAGTCTCGGATGACCGCAGGATTCATTCAGGGAACAATGAAGAGGGGGGTGGGAGTTTTTGGGGGGAGACTAGAACGCGGCGCGAGAACCTATGCAGATAAAACTTTAGCCCTTTCACAAAGACTCGGGCGCCAAAGTCCTTTACGGCCGAAAGGGATACAAAAATTACTTTCTATTACGCGCGAGGGATTTCCAAGGCACTATCGAGATGAAAAAAACAAAAGGTGCGGAGTAAAAACAAAATCGAGGTCCGCAAAGGGTGGAGGAGAAAAGTGAACGGCTTGGTGGAAAAGTTGTAAGTTAGGGACTGCTCGCACACGAAAATAAAAGCAAAAGAGGGAAAAAGAGGAGGAATTATAAGCAGCGCATTGCGATGCACATATCAAGAGAAATGAGGCATGAAGATAGTGGCGACAGCTAATACTATAAAAGGGCATCATAATATCACTGTTTTAACACTTGACGTGCAATGGTCGAAGTATTATGTCAAGAGAAATCCTTTGACTTTTGAAAAATCTTTCGTCTTTTCAAAAATTGTATTTTACCATATTTTAGCAAGTGGTACAAAAACTCTAAATAAATAAATCGAAAAACAAAAGCCAAATTCATAGTTTAAAATGATAGCAAAAAACCTATTCCTCGAATCAAAGGTAGGTTGATAATAAAAAAAAACACAAAATGGCAAGGACTGGGGCAGAGATATA
Source organism: Ischnura elegans (assembly GCF_921293095.1). NCBI lineage: Eukaryota > Metazoa > Arthropoda > Insecta > Odonata > Coenagrionidae > Ischnura > Ischnura elegans. Next base: position 83,703,006 of record NC_060252.1, read on the forward strand.
CAGCACTAAGGTCACGGTACGGTGTGAATTACCTGACCCTCAACCTTACGGTGCATTTGTTTATCTGACTTCTCTCAATAAAGAGTAGTACAAAATTGATGAACTTACAACCTCGGATCTCAGGTTGTCCGGCAGAAGCCCATAACATTGAGTTGTAGAGTGTGCGACCGGGTAATATCGCTGAACTGCATTGGTTTTATTGTCAACTGTACAATGGTGATCCTCCCTATCCCATCGGGTCGAGTTGAATACGGCGCAAACAACATTAACAGAATAAGTTAAGCGAAGCCGCATTAGCGTCGACAGAGTTAGAATATTTTCATGTGATCACCTATAAATACCCACAAGTATATGTATACAGAGCGCGTGAGGGGGCTGCGCAGTAATCAACTGCGCTGCGACCAACATTCAACAACTCCCACTTCAGTATGATTATAGGAAAAAGAAAATGTGTGAATAGATTTTATTAAAATTCTGAAATTCTCCTTCTTCTAAATTAAAATAACTAAATAATCCAATGTCATGTCAAATGTCAACAATCAGACCTTTCACATGACAACGAAATATGAATTTCCCTATTGGTAGCATGCGCAGAAGCAGAAAATTGGTCATATTTATATTTATTCTTACTAAGTACCTACCCACGGAGGAGAGGTCAGATGAGCTTATTCTTAGTTATATTTTCCCCCAACTGGATAATCATAGGCTGAAGATTTGGAGGCACCTACTTCATGTGAACGACTTTGGGAAGATTAATCAGCGACGAAGCTATAAAACCGACACAATTCCATGGGGGTTTGAATTTAACACTCACCTGCGTAGGACCAATGCTCTTACGATCGGGCTAATCCGACTCACGAAAACATTTCATTTTCCATTTCGCCGCAAAGCAACGATTCCGCCGCAAGAGCCTCCAACACCACTGAATACTCGAGCGCACCTCCACATCAAATAAACACCAAGCTTGCCTCAAACACAACGGGCCCGCCAGAAGAACAGGAGTGGCGCGAAATGAGCTCACTGCGCACAGCAAATAATTCATCAGCAAGCGGCCACACAAAACTACAGAACAGGAGCACTGCTGGCAGGAAGGAACGTGAACACTCAATTCCGTGTGACTTGTTTTGTCTAACTACAACGAAAATGCCGACGAAGGAATCGATCGGAGGGTCACACTGTATTGCAGAAGGTGGCATTCGAGATACACGGAAACATAGAAATGAAAATAGAAAAAAATATGCAAATCGTAGTTAGAAAATGATAGCTGAGAGATATAGTAGAGTTCCTGATAATTCAAGATCTACCAAGCATTATGCAATGAATTGATGATACTCTCCTGTTACAGATTTAGCCGTGCAGTTTATCACTATATCTCCCATTTCGACAAGATTGGGTGATTGATTTTAAACATTACAATCTCATCTAGCGACGATCATCTTCATGCTATCAATAACAAGCATTTTCCTATTCCTTTCCCTCATCTACCCTCTTGCTTAGTTTAACCAAAATTAATTCCCGTACATTAGAATTAAATATAATAAAGATTGGTTTCCATCATGTCGATGAATGATATTCCGTGATCAGAGAACGAAGATACATAAAATAAATGAATTAGACGGAAATAAAGAACTGAAGTAGGCCGTAAAGAAGGGCATACGATTACAAAATAATCCCAGGAGGATGACATGATGAAGATTCGACATTAAGACTTCCTCAACTGGTTTACAATTGATAATTACGAAAGCAATGCGATGCAAGTTGCAAAGAATTGAAAATAGAATCTCTGAATTGTATATCTCACCTCCTTCACTAGCTCTATATATCATGAGAACAATGCATTTCTCAACCCTTTCATTCATAAAGTCCATTTAAATGGACATGGCTTTTAGAGGATTTGAATCTACCAGTGTGCATTCTTGTCCATAATTATGGACATAGATCATAAAATTTACTACAAAAAATATAGTCAAAACTTTTAGCAAAATCCTCATGACACCATGATTTAGGTTAATCGCAAAAAATAATAATTTTCATCGACATAGAGAAAAAACATCTGACTGAAACGCTTAAATGGAGAGACAGTGTCGCACCAGGCAGACTCTATAATTACAAAAGGCTTGGCTAGGTTGGAAAATGGAGAAAGACACAGCTTCAGTCAGACAGCTGGAGAAAGGGACATATGAGCTTGACAAGGTGGTGGTTCGACAAACGAGAGGAGGAAGCAGCGGAAAGAGCCAGGCGATGGCATGGGGTGTAAGAGGACCCCTGTGGGCGGTGCGAAAACTACCGACGGGGCTGGGGAGAACACATGGGTTTGTCGGCGGGGAACGACCTTTCGCAGGAAAAGACAAGTCCAGACCTGAACGAGGCACTTCATCTTCGAGGGCTCCGCGCCCTCCAGAGGATACTCCAGAGTAGGAGAGACGGCGGACCTCTCCTGAGGAAAAGAAGCAGCCGAAGTTCACACGAGTTCCGGAACAAAACCCTCTCATGACATCACGACGACCCGAAGTTTGGGAGAAGACGGGTCTACCATAGATTCGAGAGACTCCGATTTACACGAAGGAAACAGTTCAAGAAGAGCAGTGCATCAGAAGATAGACACTGTACTCGGAACGGAAGCATCGACGTGACCAAGTGCCCTATTCAGGAAGGCCTTAAGACTTTCCGATGTACAAACAATGAAGTAATTTAACGACACGCCCTCAAAGGGCTCGAACAATGCTACTCAGAAGAATGGATTCGCAGCGGGTGACACTGAAACCTAGAAATGGATGTAATTGGAAAATGTTGAGTCCTTCCAGAATCAAACAACAGAAACCTTATAAGAAAGGTGTGACTGCGGTTCACACCGTTCATATCAAAATATATTTCGACATCAACCGTTATCAAGAAATTGCACATAATCGATTATATACGACCATGTTAAGAAAATGAGTTGACCGGTTTAAAATGGAAATGCGCGAAGGAAAGCGGATTCCAGTTAAAATGATTAAGCCCAAAAGATTAGGTTGATGCCTCGTTGAGACAGGTCAAGCTAAAGACGTGTGAACCGATTTAGAGGTAAATATGAGAAGAAAATCACTATCCTCGATAAGATCGATGTTAATAATCCAATGGAATTGTACCGAGCACAAACCTCGCTACAGCTTGCTTTTGAAAAGCATTAAGAGGGGAAGGAACAAAGGGAAGCGCTGTGAGCTTACATCAGGACTTACACGACCGCATATCCAAATGAAGGTAAACACCTATTTCACTCTTCTAATTTTCTCTCACCTGCAATGAAAAGAAAAAATAAGTATTAGGACAAAGAATGCATGACGCAAGCATATCAATAATATACTATCTGGAAGGTTGAGAACAGTTGCAAACGACAGGCGTAGAAAGGCGGAGGAAAAATTATCATACATTACATCTCATGACATGAAAATTGTCTGGAAATGTTAATTTTGTTTAATTACTAATGACGAAAGTATGCACACTATACTGCTTACACAAAAAAACTTAAATTATCGAAATAAAATTTCAGAAGTAATATCGCGAGACACGAACCTGGAACAAGTGAAGAAGGAAAGGGACAAAGAATCAAATGGGAGTAAAGATAGTACATGGAATAGAGAGAAGTAGAAAGATAGAATAAACCATTTCAAAACATCGAGCGCTAATAATACACCATTTCAAACCCATAATCCCCAACTTTCGTTTAGTAATTGACATAGTACTGCACCGGTGGAAATTCTACGCTATCCTTTAGTAAAAGCTATTAAAGCATTCTAGTTATTAACACAGACAGGTGAAAATTCATCATTACGATTATTGGGCTTCATAAACTATTTAAAGACGATATGTACAAACAAATATACCACTGAAACAATTCCTCAGAAAAAAATACTTAACTAAACAGTCCGTACCGTAAGGCTATTTCTCCTTACGAGGAAAAAAAGGCAATGGAAGGGACGAAAGAAAATCTATTGGTTACTAAGGTAAGACTTAGGAGATAGTTAAAAAGTCACCGTAAATTCACGAATGAAATTTAAAAGAAAATACTAGCGACAAAAAGCAATCCTCAGCCAGGGCACCAGAAAATTTTATTAAGCGAAAAGGGGCTCTTTGACATGGGCAAATTTATTTATAAATTTGCCTTCCAGCACATGAACTCGTCCGGATTTACGTAATGAACCAAGCCATTTCCTTCCGAGAACCTATTCCCCGGTTCGCATTCGTCAATCTGCATAAAAGGCGGACGTTGGAATTGATCAAGCCGTAGAAAAGACTCCGCATACGATTGAAAAGGAGCTCGTTCATTTATGTGCCACTGGGAAACGGCAGCGGTCCCTTCCCGAGGGTAATGTGAGTCCCTACGCCCACCGAGTCTCGAAGAAGGTTCACGTCCCCCCAGACTGCGCGGCTGACAACATCGAGGCGGACAAAAAAAATGGTTGGAATAGTGAATGCGGGGTATGGATTGCTTAAGAAGGTTGTACACCATCTAGATAAATTAAATCGCTGCATCCCAATCTTATACGTTTTAGCCGTACATTTTGCTGATGTGTGCATACCTGTATGGCTAAACATAGAACCGGACACCGGCCGAAGTCATTTTTAAGTTTCAAGAATAAAGGAATTGTTTCATTAACATTAGTTAGTTTTGTAATAGATTACATTTATTTAGGGTCCTGCCAACAGAATATTACCTCTATTTTGAGGGAAATTCGAAGATATTACAACAAAAATGGTGAAGCATGCATCTGAATCTGACAAATCTAAGCCTGCAAGAACGGACGGACAAGATAGGACGATAGAAATTACGTCAAAAAAACATGTCCAATAAAAAAGGATTTCTATTCCAGCGAAGTGTGTAGGTAAAAGCCTGAGAGAAGAAAAAAGCAGTTATCCTGTACGCACTGGTTAACAAGGAGAATGTTTAGAGTATACTGCGGTTAATGTAACGACTGCATTATGAGGAAGTCTAAATATATGCACTCCTCCTTTCCACAGGTTTTAAGTACTCTTTTGCGGTTTAAAAATCACGAATAAAAGTTGAAGGATAATTGATTCTGACGCTAGAGAGTCAATATAATAGCCTTAAGTCATCTCTCCCGCAGGTAAATCTACCCCGTTCCTAGCCGTGAGGATCTCACGCACTCTATCTTTGGAGTAAGACAACTGGAAAGGAAGGTAACTCCTCATTTGATCCGTTCAGGAAATGCGCCGGATTGCAATCGTGCTAACACCTTCATAAACTCATGCGCATTTGACTACTTTACAGGTCCAAATATCGGCGTCGAAGATTTATTTCATATTTAGTTAACGTAATAACACCTTTATTTGGAAATATCTACCTCAACCTGTAGATTTACGATAAGTTTAGAAACTAGTGGGTTCAAAGCGATAAAAAGGGCAGGGGACATATCAGAGTATAGACGCAAATCGCACACTTCTACAAAAGTGATCCATGAGACCTGATTGCGAGCTGGAAGGATTGAAAAGCTGATAGAAACGAGGCAGAGGAGTGAAAAGATCGGTATGGTGAATGCAGGAGGAGGAAAAAGGGAGAAACGACAGCGAACAAGTGAGTGAGATAGTTCTTTTTTATGTGGCGGAGGACTGAATTCCGCAGGGTTCGCCGTGAAAGGGGAAGTCATTAGAGGGAAACGTAAAATTCCCATCGGCAGAGAAGAAAGGGTAGAGAAGAGAACGAAGACGCAGAGGACGGGAGACGAAAAAGGGCATTTAGTGATAACGATAACGACTCGCCATGGTAAAGAACAGCAGGAAATTCACGTGTGCCAAAGGAGGGTGAAACGGTAAAGCGACGAATGAATGAATGGTTTATTGATGTTCTGGGAAACCCATAAGAGCAAAAGAAAACTAAGTGCATATAACATTCTGCTCAAAATGCAATCAAAATGAAATGAGCATAACATAAAAACAAGAATATTTAAATAGAAAGAATCAGACAAAAATCAAGTTAATCAACGCACAGATTTTTAAAATTCCTAACTACGGTTTTAAACAATTCGTAAAATTTCCTCTTAAATAATTCCGCGGTAGAGCGACACAAGTGTTAAGGGAGGAAAAGTTTACGAAAAATCCAAGAACCACTGCGATTCCGTCACCGAAGTCCACATCACGATATTCAGCATCATCCATCAAATGGCTCTCCGGATTCACATTTTTGTAGCTATGTTCGCAAAGGCTCAGTAAAACGTCTCAACTCTTCATAAATTCCCGAAGATCTTCATAAGTTAATTAAACAAAAAAAAACATGATTTATGACCATTTCTCCACAAGCCTCAACGGTGCGTTAATCCTATAAATGGCGGACATTGACTCTCCTATAAAGGATGCGTACGAGACGACTTGACTAAGTGAGGGAGTATTGCTGAGAATGGCCATCCAGACGACTCAAGTTGGCAGTACCTAGCCAAGCCATTCCCAATTATGGCATTCTTTAGGGCGTCTTATCTTTGAAATAGCGATGAAATTCGAAACTTCAATCGGCAGATAAACTCGCACCAAAAGTGAGGGATAACACCGCGAAATTAGATACAATTTGAAATAATTTAACATGCCGACTATCACCAACACTTCGTGTGCATCCTCCTCCAATGAGGAGTTAATATTAACGAACGAAGCACTTCATAGGACTTTAAAAAATTAATTTCATGAATTATGTGCACATATGGGCACCAAAGAACATAAAACTTTGATCCACTCTTTCGATACTTCACATTTTAGGACATGAATAAGATGGTGATTACTATAACAACGCCCGCCAGCTACTCTGCTACACATCTTTACCACGTGCAACTCAACTTAAATTATTTTAGTGCCGATTCCTTTTAGCTTCGATATTGATTCCGATTATTAGCTCACAAATCGAAAGAACAGAATCGACCCATCAACGTTTATTTATTAACGATTAGGTGAGGGATATTTAGGAAAAGTTTAATGTTATTTTTGCAGCACCAATTTCCACAGCAGTAGTAGGGTGTTTTATTATTACGATATATTACATTTTTACTTAAGAGTGGGATAAATCCTGATGTCATTTCCTTTTTTATCACGTTCATGCCTTATCTAGAATGCTAAAAATTACAGCGTTGGAGTATCGTCGGCAAGATAATTGTAAGACTACCCAAACTTATCAAAAGACAATTCCGCATTGTGTAGAAAGAAAATCTTTTAAATTAGCCAAACTTGAAGTGGTGTCAGGGAACCAGGTAGGTGTAAATTCTCAGCAGCGGAAATGGCATTAAATATTAAACTGAAAATGCAAAAATGGCCACGGCCAGTAAGGAACGCACCTAGAACATGATGTATGGGCACTGATCATTCATTTACCGCGCCATTTTGTTCGTGTCAAAATCGATTCTATCAACATGAATAAAGCAAACGTTACACGATGTAGACCAGTTACGATGATGCAACACCCACGGTAGGTGAATAGGGAACCATCGGTAGGAGATGAAAGGAAGAACCTTTAAGGAACGGGAAAATTAAGGCACGCGCGGACCCGGTAAGGAAGAGGGTAATTTCGTAAATTGACTACGGAAAATTGAGGATAAGGAGTGTGGATGGGTGAGCAGAAATGCTAACTAAGGGGAAAGAAAGACGGAGGGGTAGATAAGAAGGATGAAAGGAGGAGGACCGACGATGATAATGATAAATGGATCCTCACATTAGCGGGCGAAGACCCGGCAAAATCGAAGGAAAATTTTATCTCCAAGCCTCTGATGCTTCGGAAATTCAAGAAGTAGGCGAAGTCTTGGAAGCAGAAGGCGCCGACTTGCCTGAGCTTGCATTCCGTAAATGGAAAACTGGGCATGAACTTCTCAAACTTCAATCCGTAATTGCTCCATGGGGTCGTTCACTCCGACCCGAAATCGCAATTCGATAAACGAATTCGGTATATTGAAGGGAAAGACAGGCTACGATAAAAATATTTTTCCCTTAGCCATTCTCTCGTTATTTTTCAATAAAAAACGCGGAAGTTAACGCCCAATTTTCATGAGTTGCTGACGTCATTGCAGTTTCGTATTGTTAACTCGTTAAGGGATACCCGTTCACGGGGGGAAGGAAAAAGGGAAGCGAAAAAGTGTGAAAAACAGCAAACCACGCGAGACCGATGCACGAGAACGAGGCATAGCTGATTGAGGGACGCGATGACCCGCTAGGCAAAAGTGGGTGACGACAGCAACGTATCTGCCAATTGCTTAAGGTCGTCGATTTTTCATCGGGAATAAATAGGGAAGTAAGGGATGGAACTAAAAAAGGGCCATTGGAAATTTCTTTATTTTTTCAATCACGATCACAATCGGTACAAAAAATTAGCGAACGAGTCCATTACTTTTTAACCACTTTTATTGATTATTTAGCAGTTCCGCTAAAAATCTATTAAGGTAGCTGCCGGAAGCTCTTTTCTTTGTCACTCTTTTCTGAACATCTTCCACTTCTTGCACAACAGCAGATACTTATTCTCTCATTTTCTTTGGTTCATACATTCCTAACAATTCCAACTCCCCAAGTGTTATGGGTATATATCCTCAACTATTTTTTCCATCAAAATATGACTAAAATTACTACAGGAGGAGTAAGGTAAAATAGCACACTGGCGTAGACCGTCAAAATAGATGGCGATTGAATAATTAATGGTAGGGAACATTACCGACATAGCTTTCAAAAATACTCCTCTTACTCTAGGAGTAATATCCAGAACCTATCTTTCTCTGAAACTTTCTTTCTATGTATTTCACGGTACCAACCGAATTCCGTTAAATTGGGTTCATAGTTCCCTCTGCCTTCTTTCTTAAATCTATACGATACCTAATAAGCCCTCGTAAGCCACCGCAAGAGATAGTGGCAAAATAATATGAAGAAGAAAATAGCAGAAGAAATCTACACAAAAGAAAACAATTCTTTTTTTCCTTCTGGTTCCCAACAACGACCTGGAATGGAGAACTAAAAAAATTCTATCTCATGAATCACAACCGAACCACAGACTCATCTGTTCTTTCACATAAGAGTTCAGGCACGGCAGAGTGGGGTTGTACTTATTACCTCAACTTTGGAAGTAAATTCATACGTTTGATACCTTGCCAACAAGTTGCCAGCGCAACCACTCAGCAACTCTCTGGGCTCCCTTTCTTTTCCGAGGCAACAATGAGGCCTCAGAAGTTCTTTCATTGAGGCATTTCCCTTATCAGAGGTCTTACCTCATCAAATCCTCTCTCTTCGAAAACGAGTATTCAGAACACTAATTAATGCTGAATCTTACACAAGAAGAAAACAGCGACACTTAACAACTCCTTAATAATTTAAGTACGAAAATAATTCCCCAGGAATGAGCTGTAAATATTGCACATCGATAGCTAAGTTCTAACAACACGTATCTCAAAAATATCAACTTTTTAGGAGAGCAATAAAATGATTAATATTTTTAATTGTACACTGAAATTAAAAACCAAAAGTTCATAAAACTGGTAAAGAAGCATACATTTGCAAACAAAGAGTTGTCATTTGCTTGTATTTTATTTTTTTTATGTTATTACTTTTTATTTGAGATACGTATCGTTAGAACTTAGCCATCGATATACAGTTACCTGACATAATGCTTACACAGAATACATGGTCGTTTTATTAAGAGACAGGAACTCGATGGGAAGGTCCCTAGAACGATAATAATTTCTTTCAAGATATTGATATTTAATCCAGCGTTTACCATAGGACAATTATTCGAGGGTTGCTGAAAGGTCAGATGCAGGGAAGGGCGTCCGTTAAGTTGGGTAGGAGGAGGAAGAGGACACCGTTCATGAATTAAAAGAATAGTACCTTGTGTCGAACTGAAGAAAAACATACACTACGGTAATGGAATCAGGCAGGGGTGATGAGGAAAATAAGTGAAACGTGTTCCATGCAAACCCAACGTAACTCTTGGACAGTTCGTAATAATAATAGTATCTATTGTAATTTACAAGATTTCTATGACCAAAGCACTCCAAGCCATAAAGAAAGCTTGGGATTTCTAAGTGGAACTTTGAAACTTCTTGAATTCATTTGATACAGACACGGGTTTAGGTTCTCGAGTTCCCTGCTTGAGTCTAGGTCAAGAAAAAATATTTTTTCTAAAAAAAAAAACACGCTAGAGCTGCTTGCGAGTGGCTCATTAAAGTATAACCGCTGGCAAATGTTAAACTGAAATCGATTGATGCGCACTACAATCAACACAAAAAGAACATTACTTCATTTACACCCAAAGCGACTAAATTACAGGAAAAACAACTTACTGACTCCATTTCATACGAGAAAACGAATGCAAGCAAAAGAGAACAGTAATTCCCACATAGGAAGGCGAACTATCTTTGAGTCATAAGATAAGTCACGCATTTCTATGCATAAATGTTGCTTATAAACATGTGTGTGAGTTAGCAGGATTCAAATTACTAATTCCTTAATTTCAGGTGCACAATAAGTAGCATAATCAACAATGGTCGATTGCGTCTACAGATGCCATGATTCATTCCAATGCAATACGACGACACGAACATTTCATCGGTTACTCCCCACGACGAACTAAATATGAAATGAAATACACGTTTCGTGAGAGAGGAAAGAATATTATTATAACGTTGCTTGTTCCATTTGACCGGCGCAAACAGACGGACTATTATATGGAGAACGAAGAAACCGCCCACGAACTGTAATCGACCTTGGGGAAGGATATCTTCTCATTTTAGCCCGTTAATTAAATGCACCGCGGGGGGGGACCACGGGCATCGACTTCTGGGCCCATTCAACGTGGAGGGGTTGGGCAGAAAACAACGCGCCCACGAAAGACCCTCGCCATGCATGATGGTGACGAAGGGAAAAAATAATTGCATCGCCCACAAATCAGTCTGACATTTCCGCCAAGCGTGACGATTACTTTTTAGAAATGAATGAGGAGCGGAGGGTCTTTCACAAGGACAAGGACGAAGTGAGCGACCGGGATGATGTCAGTAATTGAGAGTGGGCATTGAGGAAATGACGAAGCGGGAGAGTATCGATCCTTCAACAGGGCTAACAAGGGTACTAATAATTCAACGAGAAATAACAAAATTACGCTGCACTTTAAAAAGACCATTCCGTGTATGGTGGAAGTTTAATGTTCAGTGTAGGAGAATAGAAGTTTTTGAGTAGAAGACGGGACAATTTAATTGGCCACGTCATGAGAAACTATACCGTCGTTGAAGGACAGGAGGGGATAAACAGAAGAGGTAACCGTCGGATGAGATACATACAGCAGCTGATGAAGGATGTAAAGCAGAAGAATTATCATCATCCAAGTCAACAATCTTGAGATTGTTTTGACAAGGCTCTCCATTCCTATCTGCAAGCCTTTCCACAGAGACGTATTTCTATTACTTTACACCCTTTTAATTTCATAACCCACTCGGAGACGTTCCCTTCCCTTCATTCCGTCAGGGACGATTATCACGCCAGCATGTCTCATGAAGAGGCCGAATAAGTTGCCTCGTATTGTTCTTAGGGTTTTTTGAAGACTTATTCACCATTCCGAGAACTTCCTCATTATTTATTCGGACGATCCTTTTCATCTTCATCATTCTTCTGCAACACTATACTTCAAAAGCTTCCAATCTTGACTTTTCTGCGAAGGCAAACGTCGAAGCCTCGCTTCCATAAAGAAACATGCTACAATGTAGCATCTTATGAATTGTTTCCCTACTTCTATGCTAGTATTTTCAGCAGTAAGTAGATTCTTTTAGTAGAATCCTCTATTCACCTGAACTATTCTACTACAGATCTCTCTTTAGCTTCGTCCTTCGTTGGCAAATAAAGATGAATTATGTGGTTGTTAAAATATAAGCCGACTGGAGAACAGAGTGATGAATGTCGATCATGAAATACACAATACTTCCGCTTTACCGATCGTATGCCTTTTTATTTGCGTACAATTGTTTAGATTTAATTTATCACCTGGAAACTTTCAAGGTGCAAATAACAGAGCCCACTAAAAATGTTCAAGTATCTCTAAAAGTACATGTATCATCTGAGAAGATACATTACCAAAATTTTCCAATTTGAGATACAGTCAAATGTTGAAAACGGTTCACTATGCACGCAATGAAAATTTCAAGATGAGTACTCAAGTTTTAAAAAAGCATTGCGTCAGGAATAAAGCAGATGAGTGGAGGTGAAGCGTATTTCAAAGGGCTTCAAGGGCATATTTAAATAGGAAGAGGAGCCAAAGATGAAAGAGAAAATTGACCGAAGCATACGTAGCGTCAGGCGACGGAAGTGGCCGGTTTGGGAGAGGAAACTTGAAAGATATCAGGGGATAAGAGATAATGTGATTAGAGGAGGCACTATGGGGCTAGGACATGCAAAAAGGATAGTAGGTGAGAGTGGAAGTAGAAATAGGTGTATAAACTTAGCTAACGCGATGACAAGAGATTACTACGGCTATATTTTTTTATTCTCGTTCACCATCACATAAGACTCTTTCCTTCACTGACGAAATCTCAGGCACAGTGAAAATTACTTTTGGACATGTGAAATAGAATCCAGAAATTGCCGAACAAAAACCCTAGCATCCAACCATAATGCGGCCGGCACGAACTAAATCGCTCCCGACCAGACCGCAAGGACGGCCTGAAGGATGGAGGCGACTTGGATCATCGCCTTGGGGCGGTTTTGCGTGAAGAAAAGCTTCCGAAGACCCCATTTTCGAACATCCCGAAACCACGATCCAACAGGGGTGCTCTTAAGGGACGGATCAGGGTAACCGTCGGCGCCCTCCCTCGGTGAGAAATGGCGCGATGGAGAGGAATAAAAAAAGGATAAAAGAAGGGGTTTCCTACGCTTCCCTTCACTCTTTTTTTTCTTAAGGAGATGGCTCTGAATAGGTGATGGCCTTGGGTAAGAAGTCCCCGAATCCTTATACGTCATATCCACTATCCAGTTCCCCTTCTCCACTGGGAGCTCGACAAAGCGGCTTGACTACGCCCATTTTCGTGGCCTTGGGTATTACCGAATAAATTTTAAACCCATGGAGAAAGCGGCCTATCACTTTCACCACCCACGGGGAGTTACTTCGCTATTTTTTCCGAGATAAAACTTGGAAACTTCTTCATTGCCTTTACATCCTTTGCCTCATTTAGTATTATTATTAGTTCATATGGTCTTTTGACAGGAAGGTCAATCCACACAATCCCTTCCCTTTTTGCTGATAGCATTCTAGACGGTTTAGATTGAGCGAATACTGAGCGGGGAGGGGATGTTGAAATCCGTGTGTGAAGGAAGAATATTAGATAAGAGAGTGAAGGTAAGGAAGGCAAGGATTTAAAGATCGAATGGAAGGGAGTTGGCCATATTGTGAATTGTATAGCAAAATTCGTCTTTCTACAGAGGGCCCTCCAGTTCTTCCCCCTATTTTCATACAAACCTGTCACACGTTTTCTGCAGTTTATTCTTCTTCCGAGGGCACCCTTCACTTTTTTCAAGGATAAGGTCCCGAATGCGACGGACCGGTGTAACAAGCACACGAATCCTTATCCTGTTCCCAAACATCAGTATGGTCACGAATATCACAAAAGAGGATCCTCAAGTCTGCCTCTAAATATGTTGCCACCGACCGCGCATTTTAATGGGCTTACAAAAGTCGCCACTCGCGTCGCTGACAAAGTGATCAGTGTTTCACGGGGAAATATGGAATAATTTGGAGTGTCGACCGAAATTTATATTCATGGAGATTCTATCTATAAACTTCATTACATTTCAACACTACCCTTCGCAATTACAAACATTATACTGCAAAATATAGAAAAAAGTAAATCGCATTGCACTCATCACCTCGCCGCGGGCATCTTTGAAAACCGATTAAAATGCGACCAAAGTGGCAGCAGAAATCGGCCTTCTAAAGGATGGCATTAGGCCTCTTCTATGCAGTCCCAAGAGTTTGATTTGGAGAGTAGCGCTCCACGGTGCGGAAACGTGGACATTGAGGAAAGACGACGAGAGAAGATTGGAGGAATTCGAGATGTGGGTATGGAGAAGAATGGAGAGGGTGAAATGGACGGAGAGGAAAAGGAACGACGAAGTGCTGGATATGGTTGGCGAGGAGAGGCAGCTTTTAGACGAGGTACGGAGGAGACAGAATGTATGGATGGAGCGAATACTTAGCGGGGAGGGGATGTTGAAAATGGTGTAAGAGGGTAGAATGTTAGGGAAACGAGGGAAAGGAAGGAAAAGAATAGGATTTTCAGATAGATTGAAAGGGAGTAGGCCTTACAGTGAATTGACGAAGGTAGAGCTGGAAGGAAAGAGAGGCTCCCAGATCACTTCTTTAGTGCTCCATGGAAACCTATCTTAATCGATAGAATACTGTATTAATTATGAAGTCCCGATGAGCATGGTCTTGAAAGAGGGATCGGCTACACCCGTTTCCTTCTTAACGTACTCTGCCTCATCACTCCCCTGACCATTATTCCATTCTCTTTCTATCAATCCCACACGCCGATAAAAAAAGGGAAAGGCTTCCGAAAGGATCCAGCGGGGCAGAAACCTCATAATGCCCCACTTCGCATTCTTCCCCGAGGGAACTCCCACAGTCTGCTGCGTGAGATACTCCTTGTTCCCAAAAGGCAAAATGATAGGCTAGACGTTACCGGGTGCCAGTAGAATACTGTATCGACGCGGTTAGGTCTGCCGCGAATAGAAAGATCTAAAAATCTAACAACCAGATAAGGCAACCACACATTAAAGTTGAGAATAAAAACTTGAAATAGCAATTATAGGTAGTACATTAAAAAATAAATATAAAATTTACAGTTTCCATACTCTTTAAAATTTAAATTACGGCCGGTTTCAAAGCAATAGAGGGGCTAGATTCAAGGGACAGCAAAGTCTTTCCCCGGGGCACATCGGTACATATTTGGAACTATTATCTAGTGGAATTTCCCTGAGTCTACGAGAAAATTCTACGAGAATCCTGACAAATAAACCAAGACACCAAGAAAGAATTTAAACGAAATTGGTGGCTTCCCATAGAAATGTAACAGCGACGAAAACTAGCAAAACCTTAACCAAGAAGGGAAAAACTATAAAACCCAAAGCATAAAGCAATGCTAACAGTTTAGAAGGCGAATTTTAAAAAAAATCAAAATAAATACTATATATCAACCAGCAAACCAGTTAAGGAAGCAGCTGAGCTAATATTGCAGACTTGTGTTGACACGGAAATCCATTTGGAATAAAACACAATGAAAAGAGAAAAAAGACTGCAATCACTAATGTTGGTCCAGGAAACAATGGAGAGAACTTCATCAGGAGGTAAATCAGGTGAACGGAGGATGTCACGGACGAAGTTAATATTGAAAACCACAGAGAGGACAGGATTAGTAAATATTTGGATAATAAAGAGCAAAAGAACAATTGCAGGTAAATATAAGATTTCTAATCAGGGGCGTGGAATGCTAAATAAGACGTATTTTGGAGATCAATAATCGAGCGCGCTGACTTAATGAAAATCATTTGAAACGACAATCATTTAAGCAAACTTTGAGGCACCAAAACATGCAAGCTACCCAAGTGATGAAATAAAAACTTCCGAGCACCGGACACGGATATCGCCGACGTAACTTCGCTACAGATACCTGCCGCACACCACTTTACCTTGCAAAATACGGACTGAGCCTGTGCGATGGTAAACATGCCAGATTTGGAGAGGGGCATTTTAAGCCCCCCTACAAGGACCGGTCGATTAACTTTGGTGAACTGACCCCACGGCAAGGGTGGAAAAAAACACGTTGCAGAATTCGGCTCACCAGGCAAAGGCGCGAATACGCGAAGCCCTACTCCGGGAATCGCGGAGTGAATTCCCGAAACAGGAAAGTATTTTATGGCTTGCTAAACCATTACGTGGCTTCTTAAAAGGCTCAAACTTGCGATTCGCGGTCACCAAGTCACCTGCGAGATATCTCAACCGTGCCACGCGACGGAATTAGTCCACTTATTCGCCGTGTTACGCAAAAGCTGAGGTTACCGCGTGGCCCGGAGCATGTAATGCCTTAGAAGGCAAAAGCTCCCGAGTTCTGAAGCAACACGCGCTCGTTTAGCGGTTTCCTCCTAATGGTCCGACCGTCAGCCATACCAAAAACGTTTTAATTTGACTCAAAATTTGCATAGTTAAATTTATGGTATCGCCTCAATACGCCAAGACCCTGAATAACGTTCCGATACAAGAATGCTACGTCCCTTCATTCTGGATAGTAACTCAAACTCCATGGAAACGCAAACTATGCAATTAGCAAGCAGCAGTCATATAAAACCGTAAATAGCTCACTGTAGCACGGCTCAGTATTCCAATATAATATCCACCTTTACAAACACTTCCTTTATACACCTTCCATAAGGCTCGTGTCACCACTCAATACAATACCACATCCCGTATTAAACATTTTCAATGCTTTATTAGTGTTATGTAGTAGTATCGAGTGCAAAGTAAGGGGAACAGTGACAACTGCGTTCGAAGGAAGAAATTCAGGTAAAGGAGGAAGAGGACGGAAGATAACAGGGTTTTTTAATAGAATGACAAGAAATAAGCCTTTTATGAATGTAAAGAGGTTGGATGAACGTGGGAGTGGTATACTCGAGGGGGGGTGATTAGTAAACTGATTCCTGTAAAAACACTGTATTGATAATAATTCTAATCGAAGATCACGAAGAAGGTCAATATACATTAGAACAACTTTTCGCATTCCAAAGACGTGAATAAAAAAAACAGTGGAAAGAGAAAATGAAGCACATCACATTCCCATCGGCTTTGAGTTACTAGAGTACGGCTGTCATTCCAGGGCTATTAGCATAACGGAGGTCGACATAAAATTAATCAATTATCGTGATATTCGAACGCTTGCTAACGACGTATACTCCAGAAGATTTCCGTGACAGGACTAAAATACGATCGAAAACTGCCATGTGCACCGAAAAAAAGAGGGACATTAATACGGATGCCACCTTGGAGGGACAAGCGGAGGCGTAAAGCAGCTATTTCCGACCACGACGGTTCCCATAAAATGGTAATCGTATACAGGAGAGACTGCTCCGGGATCCGTGTTTGACTTTGCCTTGATGCCACCGCTCAAAGGCGACATTTACATCATTTCTGACGCTCCACGATAATTCCCACACCCTTCCAGAACGGGAACCCTCTGTTACTCCACGTGGGAGCCGCAACGTACCTTTGAGTTGGAGAAAAACGTCATTTGTATACGCGCACGCATAAGTGAGCTGGATGAAAACGGCCAGCTGGTGCAAGTTTCCACAAAAACTACCACCCTCATGATTACAAAAACACACATTAAACCAGCTACGTGGGGGAAGTCACAAGGAACAAAAAAAAACCTGAAAAACGGGAGCGTTAGGAATAAAAGATGAATGAATTGCAAGGAAACGGGGGTGGGCAACCGGGCCACGGATGTAAAAATGCAATCTTTGAAGAGAATACGGATGAATGTAAAAATGAAAAAACTATCACAAAACAACTTTTTTATAGTTATTCTTTTAAAAAAATCAAGATAGTAATTACGGAAAAATTATAGTAACTACAACTACAATTTCAGAATATATGCACAACTATGATTTCTAGATAAAAAATTTCCACGAAAGACGGATAGCCCGTGATTCCTTTCGACATGAAAGACGGAAAATATAAAGATATCAACGATTCTAATTGAAGATTTAGCAGTCAAAAGTTAAGAGCAGGCTTGTTTGATCGTAACATGGATATAAATATCAACGATGCGGACAAATGACGATGAAAATGGTGAATTTACATAGCATTTGTATGTGGAGCATCAACTAATTCAATATCACTCATCGATGGAAGTGTAATTATTTCCGGTTCAACAATGAATATAATGAGCTCCTTACACGTACCAAATTGACTACACAACTACAGGAAAAATCGAAGAATATTGCATCCTAAACGACCGTAGCCGTGACGTTGCGGTACACCACTGGTTGAAATTATTGCAACTTATAAATTGCGATTCTTCGGACCCAAGTTCCGCGTTTAACCTTGAAGATGATCGCGGGCATAAGGGCCCGAAATACTGAAGTACTACATAATAAAAACTATTTCGAAGTCACGCGCAATGGTATAAAGTTAAATTATCCCAAGGATTAAATTCACTGCGAGAAAATTGCTTGGCTTAGCCGAAATTCGGATTTGGGTTGTTTCCAAGTTACACTAACCGATGGTGTAACTGGCAGCATACATGACTCCTAACGAAGGATTCGGCTCCGCATCCCGGCTTAGCCATACAATTTTTCGGGATGAATTACATCATTTGTGCAAATAAGAAAATATTACAATACAGTAAAAATAATGATTGCCATCATTTCTAGTGCCATTATCCAAAATATCGACTCAAAGAATTGACGATATCAATTTTTCGATAACAGAGGGTGCTGAATATCGCCCATCAAACAGTCCTTTACTAAGGACAGGCATTCTGTATCACCAGTAGAACAGATAGATTCAAAAAAAAATTTCCGCGATCGGTAAGAGACTATAACGAGATTGTTAGGACTGAGAAATAGGTTATTTTACTAGTAGTAGGCTAGCTTACTAACTTACGTATCCCTTAATGCATATTACTGAAGTTCCATAGCATTACTTAGAGCATGTTTTGCATGTTCAGGCTTATAAAGACATTACCTTCATAAGTGTGGTATAGATTAATCCATTAGATTATGTGTCATATCAGAGAGGGTCACATAGAGAGGGTAGCGTAAATGTTGCGTAGTGCATGTTAGTGGAAATAAATTATAATCCGATGGCGCACGTTGGTGATGGTTTGCCCTCTGCCAAACACCTATGTATGTGGCTTGCACGGTATTTTTGTTGATTTTATTTGGTCCCCTACCACTGAATACAGCACACATTAGCCATTTCACATCGGAGTGTTCAACAAATCTAACAATTACACGGACACGAAAAACCATTCTCTGGATAGGGGAAAACTACCCAGGCGGGACTCGAACCTCTTGTTTGGCAGGCGAGAACTTTACCCCCCGCTGCCACTAAGGCGGTAAAATGTAGAAGACAGAGAGATCCCGAAGGTAGGGGAGGGGTGTGGAGAAGCGTACCATCACACTTCAGAGCGGGAGCAAAAAATAAAGGGAAGAGGAGGATCGTCATTCCGTCAACCAAACAACTCCGATGCGAATGTAAACACACTCGTTCCGTGGAGGGAGAGAGAAACAGAACGAGGAGAGGGAGGCGAAGGGCTCCCAAGAGGGCTGACGGGGCGAGGAGTATGAGGGCGCACAAGGCGGGGAGTGTGTGCGAGGGTGGAAAGTGCCACAAATGAGGAAATGACGCCGCTTATTGAGTGGTTCGGGACGGAAAAGAAGGGAAACGGGTGGCACGACGGCGTGTGTGAGTGTAAGAGGACCACCCCCGAACCCCACCCAAACTTAAGTTTTTATTGATCGTGCGAGGGCACTTCTCCGTGGGGAGAGAGCCAGCGTCTGGAGAGGTTCTCGAGGCGATGCAGAGGGGGAGCAGTCGTGGTAGTCATTGTAGTAGATGGTGAGGGCACTCGGTCTGCACCCAGAGCACGTCCCGACTTGCGCGGCGTCACTCCCCATCTTCGAGAGCGTGCGTGCTCGCCCGGACACGGCTGCACGCTCTTAAAGGGGGCACACCATCGGGCGGAAAGAGTAATGCTCATACAGTAATAGCAGCAATACGTGCTCTTTTTTTGTGCGAAAAATCTTAGGAAAACCACATTTTTAGAAGAGCACAATATAGAAAATGCTAACGCGTACTTTGAGATTTGCCGATGACGCCGCGTAGTTATCTGTGAAAAAACTCGAAATATCAGTAAGCATAATGCAGATTTTTATTTATAAATGAAGCGTTTCCTACTATTTACATTCCAAGATAAAGAACCGATATTAGCTGCTATTATGGGCTCCGAAAAATTTTCCTTGGCACATTAAAATGATTTTTTTCGTAACTTTTACTGATCAAAATTCAGAAATTTCCATGGATTAAATCTTTTTTATATACGATCAGCCTAGAAATCCAAACAAAAGGAAGTTAACTTGAAACTAAAATGATTTCCCATGCAATGTCTAGCAGTACATCCCCACAAGCAGCGCCGCAACACCGTTGAATGCGAGAAGAAAAGAATGACAAATGAGCGGGGATAGTCCCCTACGGCTGGCAAACGAAACGGGTTCACTTTCAATTTTTCCAGAACCGGTAAAAATTTCCATGGCTTTCTACTACCACTTTCATTTTCCCGAACTTTCCAGGATTCCCGAGATGTGGGAACAGAGTTACCTCCACGGCTGTATCTCACGCCACAAATGCCAATGGTTCTCAAAACTCAGTGCACTATGAAAGTTTATTGAGCACTGATTGATTTCCGCACGAGTTTTTACGCCCAGCATAAGCACACTGGCATCCACCGCCTTAAAACCCTCCCCGAAAATCCACCCCTACAGAATGAATTAACCACGTTATCGGTCTTTCGTTATGCTCCAATTGACAAGAGTAGTACGTCACTCTGAAGATGACGACTTGGTTTCAGAAATTCTTAAAAAAAACAAAGGACGTAATAGCGGGTCACTGGGAAGAAAATAGGCACACTCTCGTAAAAGATGTGGTCCAAGGCTAAGAGTTCTGACATAATATAAACACTGCAAGGCCGCACTGCAAAAACCCAAGGGAAAAAAAGACAGCCGATGGAGTTGATGGCTGGGGTATTTGGCTGCCGTCACGGAGAAAAAACGGAAAGAAAAGACCACATCCTTCATGAAAAACATTTGGCGAAATGAAAAAAAAACCTGCACGAATTCCCACAAGTCTTCTTTAAAGGTCACACGCGATGTCACATCGCATGTATATTTCACAAAAGGGAGAAAGAAAGACCCAGGCCACGAAGCAAAGAGAGCTGGAATGAGGAACAAGGACTTCGCGAGAAAAGAAAGCAAGTGGAGCGGGGAAAAAGTAAAAAGAAACTACGAGGCATAATGCGGGGAGATGTCAGCGGCGAAAGCGTCTGGCTGCTCCCGGGTCGGGTAAACGATGCGGGGGTGGAGGAAATTCTCCGTCGTTCTAAATGTCAAGAGTGCTCACAAGGCCCTTCAATGTTACCGTCAGCGGATCAGCAAGTAGACACGCACCAGACACGTTGACCCCGCAAATGATGACCGATTCAGGGAAATCCAATTCGTATTCACATCAGGACGACGCGCTACCGACTTCCTCGCTAACCATGCATGGAAGGAGGAGGTGGAGGATAACTCAAGAGCAAACAATCACTCATCACGCCTACCTTCACCGAAAAAGACAACTTAAACTGAAAGGGGAAATTTTCTTCACGCTGAAATCTAAGAGGTGATACTAGATTTTAAAGGATCTTATCTGACAGACTATTTCCATGAAGCGTTGGTTGACAAACTTCTTGAATTAAATACCTTAATAAAAGATACACTGTTATATGTCCCGTAGAAGTTTACTTAACCTCCCCAGGTTTCGAAAATGAACCTTTGAAAATGACATAGTGTAGTGCCGAAACCTGGGTCGGTTAAGTAAACTACTGTGGAACATAAAACAGTGTATCTTGTATTATGTTTCCTGTCACCAAGTTGCACCAAGTATCGCCATCCAGCCTTAAGTTGATTAAATACCTTTTTGAAGGTATACTTAGATTGAATTCAATTCAGCTGTTCAATGGCAAGAGAATATTATCAAATTGAGAATACGCTTATTTCATGGCAATAAGCCCTGTAATCCTCCTCACACTCCCTTAATTACCCAAAGGAGGAAGTGGAGGAGATATCAAGAGCAAACAATCACTCATCACGTCTACCTACACCGAGAAAGACAATTGAAACTGAAAGGGAAATTTTCTTTACGCTGAAATCTAAGAGGTGATACTAGATTTTAGAGGATCTAATGTGAGTCAGAACTATTGCCATGAAGCGTTGATTGACAAACTTCTTGATTTTAAAGACATATTCTTTACGTAAGAATATATATTTGAAGGTATATTTAGTTTAAATTCAATGCAGCTGTTTAATGGCAAGAGAATATTATTTAATTAAGAAGACGTTCATTTCATGGCAATAAGCCTTGTAATCCTCCTCCCTTGATTACCCGTCATTCTTCCCTCCATTTCGGTACTTATCATTCCCTCGCCCTTTTGTATACAGATCTTCCACATACTTTACTTTCTCATCATCTCTAGCCGATTCTTCTCCTTGCTCATCATCCACGGCATTTACTCTTTTCTACCATCATATCGAATTGCCCGTATCGTTATTTATGAGACTTAGAAATGGGATTAGAAGCTAGCATTGTTCAAGATTATGTCTTAACTTAGTTTAACCCCTAAAGGTGTCCCTAATGAAGTTGTTACAGGTTTTTTGTACAACGAATGACATTTCGTAGGAAAAGGGAATTATGATGGATCCCAAATATTTTCCAGGAATTAGAAAGAACTGGTTTTAAAAGAACTGGAAATAATTACCGTACATTTTCAAAATAATTCTTTAGAGGAACTTTTCAATGAGTGATTAGCAGTGAGGGGTGCATTAAGTACTTATAAGTACGACACCTCACTTCAGTTATAAAGTGTACATAATAGAAAATCACTAATATTCAATTCCTGATAAACTGGCAGGAAATTTTTCCGTCAATAGGACGACTCTTAATTCAGTGAAACTCCACGACTTATTAACGTCAATCCGGGTATTTGTGAGGAAGTACATTTACGAGGGCTAAACGAAGATGACTGAGGCAACAGCCGGCCGACAAGTTGAAATTTCGATCTGAAAAAAAGTAAAAGTATAAGCCTTAGCTAAAAGAGGAAGGAATTATACCCCTCGATAAAATTTCAAAGCGACTTGAAATTAACATTTTAAAACGGGGTATCGAAAAAATAAAACTGTCTTCATGGACCAGATAGAGGACACACTGATCGGAAATGAAAAATCCACAAGAGTGTCAAGCTATTCATTTCCTTTCTCTCACAAATCTTCCCGGAAATGAAAGACAGAGGTACCTTCTATTCTCTTACCATGAAGTCGCGAGGAACTAATGGAATGAATTACGTTTCTTAATGAGGTACTGAATTAAAACTTGGGAGATTTGATGGAACATCAACTCATCAATCTTCCCTCTAATTTCACAGCCTCATCTTGCGTCGGGAATTTGAAGCCTGGGACTGAGGAAAGAATGTTACGCGAGGAGCGGACAGATGAAGAGACGAGGCATTATGGGTAGGATGAAGAGGAGCCCGGGCGTATGAAGAGGTGAAGCTGCCTGCATTCGTTTGAGCACGTACTTTTGCTTCCAGGAAAGCCCACCTCAACCGGCGGACCATATCTATTAACACATTCCGTGCTTATTTTAAAGGTAATGCTGCGTGACTGAAATTTTGGACAAAAATTAATACTTTTTAAATTTTATTTTTAAAAAAGCCATTTCATTAGACTTGAATCTGGAACCATGTCTTCGTTCTTTTTTTAACAATCCCTGATTTTTCATAAATTTGAAATTATAATGTTGTATGACATTGGTGATACATTCCCGCAGGACACCTCTGTATTTCCGCTATTTTGGCGCTCTTCCTCAGTATTGTTAAGAAAACCCAAGTAAATCTAGATATTTTGTGAAAAAAACTCTAAACAAGATCATTACACAACCAAAGTTAATTTATCAGCGTAGAAATGATACCAATTTATACAATTTTATAAGTTTTATTAAATTAAAGTAAATATTACGCGCGTTACCGTTATTTTTTACGAAGGTGTTGTTTCATTTTTTGGATGCTTTGTACGCTCATACTTTGAATATAATATGCTCACGTCCTCAGTCACTCGCCTGTGGCTACTGTGACGTAGATGTTACGTCTTGAGCTTGAAACGTGTCAATACCAATAATAATCCCGCCTACTACCACCCATTTTCATTATCAAAGGTCATTAACCCAACAGAAGCATGAATCCTACCATACTGTTCTTAAACTCCAGAACTTTATTATTTTTCGTGCATTTCATAAATCGTTCCCATGTATCATCTGATCTCTTCCTCTAATCATTCTCATACATTCTTCACTCTTAATAACATCCTCCTGTTTTAAAGTAAGTGACATTAAATTTTCTCTCCTATACAAGATTTCAATGATGATTCTAGATTCTCTTGACCTCACCGCCTCTTCATTGGTCATTAAAGCGATTAACAAGATCTTTAAAAATCCACTTTTAGCCCAGTATACCTAAAGATTCCACTCTTTTCATTTTTTTAAACTCATCCGCCATGTCTCACAGAAAAGGTTTCTATAGGCATGGACTTAATAGAGCGCGGTAAATATCAATGTCTTACATACATCATTGTACATATTTACAGCAGCTATCACCACTTACATAGTATTTCCCATCAATGATGATGTTTCCATCGTTTTCCAGCAAGCTTAATAATTTTATTTCTTCCACCTCATGCGTTTGCGACAAACACTTATTAAAATAGCACGCCCAGAGCACCATGAGTGGGCAAAATCTATTGAAACGCCGAATACAACCACTTAATCACATGAAAATGACGTAAGAAGTAACAGAAGTATAGAGGGTGCGTGGAGGGTATAAAAAGGCACAGAAGATGAGACTTCCACATTTGCTTAATGACTTCACTCAGCTCGTTCAAGAGTATTAACAGGAAATAATAAAGGTCAAGTTAAGATAGGGAGGAAAATTTCCCTTATTTTAGTATAACATTTTATGAAGTCGTGCACGCCAACATCGAGGAAGATATTACGGTACAAACGATACGACTATATAGATATCGTAAATTGCTCATACATTACGTTCAGGGAAAACAGACTCTGATTTTTTTATTGACCATTGCCTTGTTCAAACGAAACCTTTAAATTAAGGAAAAAGTCTACAAGCTGAAGACATTTCATTTCATAGAGAAATAAAGGGAATTGAGAAAATTCTACTCAATATTACCTACCTTACGAGCGCTGAAAAAAGAAAACTACCAAAGACAAGCATGGAAAAACAGTGAATGAGGATCGAGCAAGAATTCGTGAACTTACGCGAAAATAGAAAATACATTGCCAAATACAGGAGATAAACAACGAAGGGAGGGAGAAAACTTTCGATATAAGATGAACAAATGAATTTATAAACCAAACGTGCACAAGGGGGAGAACGAGAGATGGAAGGATAAAAATATCGGTAACTACAGAGGTATGAATCACATATAGGAATCATATTTGGAAGGAGTAAGAATCAAGTATAGGCAGGAAAGGAGTGAAGGAGCTAGGGAGGAAAATGAAGGTTTAAGGAATTGGTGTGGTGGCTTGAGTGTTGGCTTCACAACCTGTTGGTTAGGGTTCAAATCCCGGAGGTGGCGGAGAATTTTCAGAGACTGCCCGATCCCTACTTGAATGATGTGGGGAGAACATTTCAATCGCAGCACTCCGTCCGTCGGATGGGACGTTAAGCCGTGGTCCCCTTGGCACCTTTCGTTAAGAGCAGGCTAATGCCTACGCCAGGTTTCTCTCCACCCTTCCTTCATGGCGTAAATAACCTCAGCTGTCGGTCGCCTCCTACAAATACCATACCATACGAAGGTTTAAGGGATGGACAACGATAGTTGAGAAAACATCAAAGTGTTAGGGAAATAATTGGCAGGACTCAACAAGGACCATTCATTTATTTCGGAAAAGGTCTATGACTGATTTACAGGCTGGATCGCACGAGGGTAATACATTCGGAATGGCAAGAGGGCGTTGGAGATGGGAAGGAGAGGGCGCCACCCAGGAAAGTGGCACAGTGGTGCGCCAAGGGGGAAGGCGAAGAACGGTTTACGACGACGAAGTCAAGTCGAAGGACGCGGTCGTAAAACCAAGTCTCTGGAGGAGCGAGAGGAAGGGCAGGGAGACGAGGGTGCGGTCAGGATGTCAAGACGGACGGGGGAGAAGTATAGAACGCGGAACGAAATACAACGGGGAGACGCCTTCGCCGACGCCAACCCCCGCAAAAATCGAATACCCGATTACGGCGATGATGTGCGCCGCTGAGTCCATATTTTCTTTCTCACGGGTCGCCAGTCCATCGTTTTTTTACTAACCAGGAAGCCTTTCTCTTCTCAATTTTACTTTTTTTGTTTACCAGCCTCTCCCGCTAATAAATTCATTTCGCGTTGAAAGGGAGGAGGACTCCTGAAAGCTGTTGTGTACGGTTTACTGCCGGCGATGGAGGGAAGTGACAGGAGATGGATAGCGAAACTGAATGACTCGAGGAAAGCAGGGAGTATTCTAAGCTGAACAAAGAAATTATGAGAAGACTGACTAATTTCCAACTAAAGAGAAAGAGAGACATGTGATGAAAATGGTGGCTAAAGATAGGAAATTGATGAATGATATGAAGAAAAACGCTGGGGCGCTCAAAACGTATAATATAGAGTGATATAGTGTAGAGCGAGGTATGCAAGAATCTATGTTAGCAGGACAGATAAATAGGGAGGAAGAGAATGAAATAAACGAGGTTAGTGAAGAAGGACTAAATCTGAACTGGGAAATAAATTGTGAGGGAATACACGCAATATCTTGTATGTTATATATTCTTGTACCATAAACCCTTATTTTTACGGATAGTAAAACCTCAAATGTCACAAAATATGATTTAGAATTAAATTCGCACAGCCAATTTTAGTTGAACTCGAAGATAACTGATGGAATCAAGTTGTACAAGGTACCACAAGGTGACGAAATAAAAGTTGAAATAAGGAAGTACATTAAAGTAATCCTCTTAATAAAAATTACCTTGTGCTTCGATACATTACTCCTCGAATTCTTCACAATGCATTTAGCATACGAAATTTTTATTCTACATTTACGTCAGGATAATTGGAAAATGTAACGTTCAATTTCTCTGAAGAATGAACCGTCTCCCATGGAAAAGAAAAAAAAAAGAAAAAAGAAAAATTATCCCCACACATCCGGATTTTATTTTGATTCCTTGCCTTAGCATCGTTTAGTGGGAGCTTTTAACTTCGACCATATAAACAGCAGATACATGGCTATGGAAAAATATTAGTCCTAGCATCATAACTTTTCTGTAACGAGCCATGAGGAGCCTGCTCCAGAGCAATAGCGTCACACGCTACGCACGCGAAATTGGAAATAAACCAGCCTTTAACGGGCTCCCCCTGAGAAAATACAGTATGACACCAGTGATTCGGGATGACCTTGGAACCAACTTCTCCAATGGTGAAGTGCACAAGGAGGGATGTCAGTTCACGCGATGATTGAAGACAGGCCCGGTACTAAGGCGGGGAAAGGGGGGCACGTGCCCCGGGCAGCAGATTTCAGGGGGCGGCAAAATTTCAGAAATTTACTTTATAAAAGAAATTTAATATTTTCATTATTATCATTCAAAATTATCATACCAAATTCAATATTGTTAGATTTTATTTGATTGTGTTGCATATTTCGTCAACTTTCTTACACTGACACTGTAAACCAAATTATTTTCTTCATTACTAGACACGCCACAACAATTAATGTAACTCAAATGTTTTCCATAAATAAAACTTATTAACATCATGCGTACAATGTGCAATTTCAATTACCGCATTTCAAAAAAAATAACTTAGGAAGGCATTATATTTTAACGGAGGGGAAGGAAAAGGATGGAAAATATCAAGAGATGGGGGCGGCAAACCAATCTTTCCCCCCCATGACAAAACTCCTAGTTCCGGCCCAGATTGAAGCTATTTCAGCGTCAGATGGCGTCTGCGAAGAGCAAGGAAAAATGGATCAAGAGGGACACAAAGTCGCATACCGAAACCACCTCCAGCAACAATCGAAATCGTACCTTTTTCTCCCGGTTTTGAAAACAACCCCGAAAGCGATTTATCGATTGGATGCGAGCATTCTTCCTCGAAAACTGTGTGTGAGCCGGGCGGGGTGCGTCCCACCGACCTCGCAGCATAAAGTTACACGCGGGTTAATGACCGCGCCGAACCTCCACTGCTCCCCGCTGGTTTGGAGGGGATGGTCATGAACCTTCCGTCTACCCCACCTCCTGCCATACGCCCCACGACGGCCTCTCTATCATTGATTAGCGCCGGGGATTCCGGAGACGCGTGATTCACCCACCTACCGACTTCCACCCTCCCCTCACCCGCTACACCTACTTTGCGGACGCTTAACTAATTAATCCCGCACACTTTCCCGGGTCCTTGCCTGAAGGCCTGAGGAACCACCCTGAAATACTAGCATAACCTTACGGCATCGGGTGGTAGACGATTTTTGGACAAATAGAATGTTAAGTATCGTCTAACATCACAAGAATTCAACATTGGCTTCTACGACACTTCTTCATCCGATATCACTAGTCATCAACTTCAAAACGAAAACTAGAAAATTGAAACAGACAGCATTATTACTGATGTTTAGCGAACGCTTAAAATAAAGACATGAAAGCGAAGAGTAAAATTTTCAAAAATAGTACATCTGGAAAAGATCAAGGAAAAACAAATCATTGATGATGGCCAGGACAGAAGTTTGGAATGTGAGAAAAATTATTTTACTACAAAACTAACACAGGAGAGAATCAAATATTACAATTGCGTTCATTGGCTAATAATACACAATTTACGGAAATCTCAGCAGTAAATATGGACTAGCCAAACTGATTGAGGAAAAAAAGAAGAGCAATTTCGCAGTCGAAATTATTCCTATACTTTCGAAGGATTTGAATGCCACTAGCTATTCGCAAAATTAGTCAAAATGAGCTTTGAAAAACACGGATGCATTTTGCCGGTGGGAGTACCCAAACCCTAATCTCCCCGCCACTGCCTGCAGCGTATACAACCGCTCTCACTCTTTTTCCCATCCAACTTTAATCCCTCTTTCACCTTCCTTTCTTTTTTACTCATCACTACATACATTCCTTGACGATACTGCTGAGAAACTAGTTATAACATTGCAATTAATTATTCTCTTTAATTAAAAACTACAAAACGGCAATATATCTAACATACTTGTCGAGAAATTCATTCCAGCAATACGTCCTACAACTCGGTCATTACCTGCTCTATTCAGAGAAAAAGCTAGTTCCTAACTACTACCATTTCAAAGTGGAAACAGCCTTTTTAGCACAACCTTTTAATGAACGCATAAGCTGGCGAATGGATGGTACAGAGTGACCACTGCAATCTCTTTACAATGACAGAATCGCCAAGGGAAATGTTGAATGGGTCAAAAAAGAAAAACTCTATCCTTCCAAATGAAATGCTGCAGGAAATAGATCTCTGGGGGAAACGTGTGTTAAAAAATACATATCACTCCAAAAGAGACAGAACCGCGGTACCACCTCTCTTCATTTGATCTGAAAATGGTGACATATCGGATGTCACGCGAACCCAATACCCTCCCATCCCTTTTTCATAGAAGCAGGACATTAAAATTAATGAAGACAAGGCCCACAAAACATGCGTTCCGAAGTTGCTACCCCAGTATTCACTACCAGCTAATCGCCAATCGGGCGTTGGAGCGCATTTTTCCCAATCCTTTCGGCGTTCTTTTGAAAGGCCATTCACCACAGCAACGGGTGGGTACGAAGCGTTGTGTTCACATTTCACGGATTTATGCATGCCCAAGCACCGAAAATTCCAGCGAAGACCCGAACTAAATTTCAATATTCAACGAAAACGGAGGCCGAGACTGATTTATGCCACGATTAACTCATTAATATTTTCCTCATGCTCTTTTACAAATCTCAATTGGTCTCAAATAGATTAACCAATCATCCCCATATTACTACTTGATTGATATGATTTGTTCCATACAATTCAGTATTTCATACATAGCAATACCGGAGGCGTGGCAAGAATGAGTTTATTATTAGGTAATTTAACATTAAGGTAAGATCAAAGAAATCATCGAGGTTTCCATAATGAATTC
Source organism: Ischnura elegans (assembly GCF_921293095.1). NCBI lineage: Eukaryota > Metazoa > Arthropoda > Insecta > Odonata > Coenagrionidae > Ischnura > Ischnura elegans. The sequence continues at coordinate 83,733,007 of NC_060252.1, forward strand.
TTAGATTTAAAAAGGCTATATCCACATTAATAATTTTGAATGTTAATTACTTTTAACGCACAATGACGTTTTCTAAGTATCTTCCTTTAGAACACATTAACCACGTTCGGTGACCTCCTCCACCTCCCTCGTTACGGGTTCATTTCTCTTGGTACCAAAAACCCCAGTCCCGCTAGAAAAATCAAAAATCAACCAAACTGCTGCCCGGCATTTAACTTTGACCCTGAAAGATCTTAAGGACACGCATTTCCCAGAAGGTCTATGCAACATCCCAGTGAACCCCAAATCAGGTGCATCTCTCAGGACCAAGTCCTGGTGACAAGGCATTCGTTCTCTTCCTGAGGACGATATGAACTCTACAACAGATGGGAATAAAAAAATAAAAGAAAAAATAGCAACGCCAGAACCACACGCGCAAACATGCGGTAAGCGCCAACACGAGCATACAGTAGAGGCGAAACGAACGGTATTAGCAATTCTCATCGACCACTCGGGCTCTGAAACTGCGGTTGAAGCCTTCTGTTGGGGGTGACACAAGATACCTGAGTTCTCTCAAGAGGCCCGAGGTTTCGTTTAACCTCTCAAGTGTCCATAAGTCGATTTTAAAGCGACGAAGACGAGCAAAGTATGATGATGATGACATACAGCATCTGCGTGAGTGGACAACAAAAGGAATGCAGTAAACGCAAGGGCACTGTACAAGAAAGTTAAATTAATACATTGTGTTATTTAATACTAGTGCGTTCATTGATGCCAGCGCTACGACGATCGGCAATAAGTTCGAGTTACGGATCGATAGGTAGTCAGTTTTCGCGGTAAGAGTAAATTAGTGCATCTGCCCGTGAAAATAAAAACTCACTATGAGAAAATGGGTCATAAAAATAAAAAGATGAGAATTATAACTATTAAGCAATCTCAAACAGTACATGTAGGTTTTCATGGAATATAAATAATGACCAATCCCGCAAGAGCACACATTCTGAAATAATTACTGCACACACGGTAGGAATTTAATAAATAAATAGATTAGAGATCCGGGTCGAAGAAGGAGATACTCTTCCGGCGTGAGGATAAGAGGGAGAGGTTAGTAACGGGCGTATCATTTTCATATAAGCATAAGAACTGATAAGAATAATTTTAATGTACATGATATGAGAAATAAGATAACGTTCTCTGTTGAACAAAGATACTTTCGTGCTAATCGGTAAACTAACAAAAAATGACATTTTAATCGGCAGGAGTAACGGAATAAACAGTTATTTTTGTCGCATGCCAGAAAGATCGATACTCAGGAAAATTGTTTAGAGAGGATAGTGAACGACAGTTACAGGTATATTGTCCATGAATAGACTGGAGTAGAGAATAATTCGAATGTCTACCCTTCCTAATAATTTCGTTGATATTTGGTTTCGTTTTGGGAATGCTTCTAATGATAGTATCAATTAAAAACCTTTCAAACTTCTTCCCATTAGAAAAACACTCACACCTCGCTGTCTATGCTATTCTTCCTCGTCAAGCTTTCTCTGATGAATGCTAGGGTTTTAAGAGACTAAATGGAGAATCGAACAGAGGACAAGCAAAAAAGCCCATATTCCCCTCATCCAAGTGCCAGAACACCACAAGAGGCTACGACTCTACAACTTATGCAAAAAAATAGGAGAATTAAGCAACCGAAAATTAAAAAATAATGACGAAACTATAGCATATCATGTAATCCCTATCTAAACGTGGGTAAACGTAATGCACATTTAACTTACCCATCGCTGAAAATACCTACATTACTACCACAATTTCCCATTTGGAAGCGAAAATATTTCTAATGCATTTCCTCATGTACAGACCATTCATTATAGTGAACGATCACACTGCAGACGACGGCTACGGAAGCTTAAATATTTCACTCCAGCAGGAATATGTACGTGCCTACTCTTAAAAAAATGAAAAGCCATAAAAGCACACCCGGGAAGAGATGGCTCTGCATCTCAAGTTAATGATGGAAGCCCCAACCACCCACCAGTGGTGCTCCACAAGGGATCAAAAGATATTATGCAACGGGCTCTCGTCAGTTTCAACGAGAATTGAGTGCTTTCCAACGCCAATTGATCTTTGAAAATTTTCCAAAACGATAGCCATGGCGAATCAAAAGGAATTACAGAGTCGCTAGACTTAATTTTTACGAATGACTGAGAATAAAATGAAGGAAACATTCTGCGTCCGCAGATCCCAGAGAAAGAGGGCCCTCAGTGCCTAGGTCAATACGTAATTACTACCGAAACCTTCTAAATGACTTACTCCTTTCGTGTGCATCGGATTCGACCCAAATTATTCCCGCTGGCAAAGAGATCTTTGCATTAAAATTTCAAATGAAATAGGAATGAGTACTTTCTAAATGCTATATTTTGTCTCACAGTAAAAAGCTCTTCGTCGATGGTATATGCGAACCATCGCTTCCACATCTCATCCTTTGAAAGGGGCCTCTTCACTCGATCGCGATAAAGTGTTTGATGTACGAATTATTTTGAGTAGCGCGGATGAACTCGGGTCAATTTGAAGAATTTTTGGTGGCAAGTAAGGTTATGCAGAAATATTACCAAAATCACAGTCAAAAGAGAAACAAACAAAGTGAAGTCAGTGCAATAATAATAATTAGTACAGATCCATTACTTGTCTTTTGCTGTTGAGCTTTACCAAGAAACAATAATGGACCGCGAAAAGTGTACAACTATGCGACAGCCAACTTAGAGTATTAAAAATGTTACAGTGACCACCAATTTGAATGATTTTTTGGAATATATTTCAATATTTGGATTTGACGATCTTTTCTGGTATTACCTATGTCTGAAAAAAAAATTTAAGTACGATAAAGCGTGGACGAGCGACAAAATTTCAATTCATCACAAATAGATTTCCTATTAAATTTTTTAAAGGTTATTAGTTAACTGTTGTGTATTGTTTTTATGCTATGTCCATGGTATGCAGTAATTGGCCTTTTTCCCTATATTTAACAAAAAATGCTATAAAGGTTATATTTTCATTGCACAACGCCCGACTATTATTATTTTTTGTGAATACCATTGCCTTTAAATTTAAGGATGGCAGCTTTCACACTGGTGTTAACCACTGAATCCAACTAAAGCTCCTCCATTTTTTTAACAAAGTTGTAAATTTTTGCCATTTGGAGTAATATATTTATTACTAAGATGTAGCCATACGTAATTCCTTCGTACGAACTAATAACTCAGTACAAGAAAAACCCAAGGATAAGGAGGATCCATCTGGTCTCAGCCCACTCCAAAATAAATTAAACTAACAAGCTGTCATGTAGGCCCATCCAGATTAAATATAAAGGCACGTATTAGTACAAAATCGATGATCCTGTGATGATAAAATAGGCTATGAGCTACACATAGGTATAGGGAGTATTGCCCATAGAACCTTCGCAGACTCGACCCCGCTGTGACCTCAGAGGAAATCACATTATAATTGGTCCCATTCGTGACCGGGCACAGACGTCAGCTGGAAAGGGAACGGGCCGCATGAGCCACACCACCCATCCCGACCCTTTACCGTATTAATCAGCCGCGGTAGTAAAGGGGAGGCACTGGGGGAGGGGATACTGGAGGATATTTACGAGAGGGCAACAAACTAGGCGGGAAGAGAAGAAGAAGACGAACAACCAGACCACGGCGGCGCAGGAAAGGGGAGTAGAAGAGAACCTCTTACGGACATTTGCATACAAAACAACATCGTCGCGGGATGGTGCACGGGAGAAGGCTTGCGAGTGGCACGAGTCTCTAGGGAGGCATAACCGAGGTTCCTTCCCGACAGAATTAAATCGCCTGCACCATTCCGGGAGGGAGAAGTCGGGCTCGAGGTGGGATGTAAAAAAACTGTAGCGAGCCGCGCATGAAACGTAGAAAGTTTACGGCTCTTTTAAAAAGTTAAAAAACCTTCAAAAAAGTTTTAAAAAATCTGCTTGTGATGAATTTATATGCTGTCGCTTGTCCACGCTTAATCCTACGTGAAATTAAAAAAAAAGATATAATTCAAGAAAAGGTCGTCAAATCAAATATTAAAATAGATACCAAAGATTCATTCGTATTGGTGGTCACTGTAACATTTTTAAATACTCACGTTTGGCTGTCGCTCACTTTTCGAGGTCCATTATTGTTTCTTGGCACAGCTCAAGATCGAAAGACAAGTAATGCATCTGGACTAATTATTAATTCACTGACTTCACTTTGTTTGATTATCTTTTGACTGTGATTTTGGTAATATTTCTGCATAACCTTACTTCATCATCATCATCACTGGTCAACAATCCTAGGATGGTTTGACGCAGCTCTCCACTCAGTTCTCCTATCAGCTAATCTTTTCAAACCTACGTATTTCTTCTCTTTCACATCTCCCTTTACTTGTTCCATATATTTTGTTCGGGATCTTCCTTTTCCATTCTTGCCTTCCACTTGTCCTTCGACGATTGTCTTCATCAGGCCATCATGTCTCAAGATGTGGCCTATAAGGTTGTTCCGTCTTCTTATTAAGGTTTTCATGAGGCTTCTCTCCTACCCTTCTTAGGACTTCCTAAGATCCTTCGGTCGATCCATTTGATTTTCATCATTCTTCTGAAGCACCACATTTCAAAGGCCTCTATCCTTGCTTTCTCCGCTGCGGTCATTGTCCATGCCTCACTTCCGTATAGGAGCATACTCCAGATGTTGGTTCTAATAAATTGTTTATTTACTTCCATATTTAAGTTTCCCGCTGTAAGCAGGTCTCTCTTTTGGTGGAATGCTCTCTTCGCCTGGGCTATTCAGCTGATAATTTCTTTCTTGCTTCTCCCGTCACTAGTTATCTTGCTTCCCAAACAACAGAATTCATCCACCTCTATCAGTTTTTGCCTCCCTATTTTAATGTCAAAAATTCTTCAAATTGACCGAGTTCAGCCACGCTACTCAAAATAAGTCCTTTATCAAAGTTTACGGCAGAAATTTTAAGTTAAGAGAGTACAAATAATTCCACGATAGCAAAAAAATCAACAGAAACACTTCAACCGGTTCAGGCGTGATATAGAGGAAGTTAGACACATTGAAATGAAAAGTGGTTTCACTTTCCCACAATAATTTAATTCCTACGACGCGTTTCGGCTGACAGAGCCATCATCTGGAACAAGACTCTTGACTGGTCTTGCATCAGATGATGGCTCTGTGAGCCGAAACGCGTCGAATGCATTAACTTATTGTGGGACAGTGCAACTACCTTTCATTTCAAAACGGAAAGCTTGTTTTGTTACACAAACGCAATGCAATCCTTAATATGGATATTTCTGTGGCGTTGGGTAGGGATGAATGGAAACTATACTGCAACATAATGTAGCAAAAAGGATTTGGAAAAGTTGACTGAACTGATCAAGAAGGATGGGGACAGCCACTGATGGCAGACACTTGTGGGAAGGCCAAGTCCACTAAAAGCCGGATGAGAGGCGTGGATGGTCCAGGAAAAGTACTTCAGTTGCAAACCAAGGAAGGGGGTTAAATAAATCAACGAAGACTATAACTGTGTAGGAGTTCCAAGGGGAAGGCGAGTTGAAGATGACGGCGGGGTGAAATCACACAAAAATAACTTACGATTTTCCCCAGACAAGAAGACCAACTTTCAAGGATAGTGAAATTTTTCTCTCACCTAGAATAGAAGAAAAGAATAACATCAGTATACAAATGACAATGACCAAATCCATGAATGCCTTATTCAATGCAAATTATTACAATGCTTACAAATAATAATTTTTAGTGCCGTCATACCATTTGAAAAATTAACAGCACAGTCTGCCATATGAAATTATTTCAGAACAAATCATTCCAATCGCTTGGTACATGAGGAAAGATAATCGTGCCACTGTATTTACATTTTAAAATCTAAGAATAGACAGCATTTATTCCAATATACCGGCAGAACTTAAGGTCACCAAAATGCTATGAGCCATCAAATATTTTTTTCGTGAGAATGGTGAAGCTTCATGCATACTTAAGCTATGCCATATCCCATTTCAACATCCTTGAGAAAGTCCGGTAGGGCCGTTCACGCATGGGAAGTCGGGGGAATTTTGCATGCTAAGACGCAAACGGGAAGAGAAATTTTTAAGGTTTGCCCAAAAAACGCAGCGAAACGAGACACGGGCCTTGCATTTATACAATATGCTTCAAAGGATGACCGTCCAGCCTGAAGGAAGGAGTGCCGAATAAGGGATAATTTTAAAGGCCAATTTCACGGCGGGGCTTTGCATCTCTTATACCACTTATTCGCGGAGAAAATACATGCATAATGATAGGCATCTGAGGGTATAACAATTTATTTCCATCAGTTTTCTCCGGGGTGGCACATCATCACCTTCCTCACTCAAGAAATACATGTATATACGTGCACTTAGCTAAATGTCGGCGACAGATTTAGAATGATTTTAACCACTCCCTAGACTCAACTCACTAAAAACGTACCTTCCGCGCGAGGAGGAATTTTCAAACAATTTTACCGGTGCCACACGACTCCACGTAAGGAAAGTACCGCATTAATTTCGAGGGTCTCAGCTCGAGAGTTTAAAAAAGCAATCATTATTACAAAAATTCTTAGTTCCCACTACTGAAAAAGAGAACTAATTAAAAAGGGTAACCATAACACTAACGTTCCGTGAAAAAAATGTTCACTTTACAAGCTCGGGAGTGAAACTTTACCGCTCCCAGAGGGAAGCGACAAGCAATAATTTCGCCCGCGTAAATTCTATGCGAATCTTTGTTATTTTTCATGGGCGAACGGAAAAAAGTGGAAAACTTTCGAGAATATTCAGGCAAGGGTGCATTTTACAGAAGGGTTACAAGAGCAACGCGTGAAGTGGAAGCAAATAAAGGAAAGAGATACGTTAAACACCAACCTAAGCAGCGAGGAATGGCCACGGAACATAAGCATTATATCAAGGGAATTAATATTTTTGAGAAAAGGGAGTATTCCTGGTTTATCAGACAAATTTCCTCCATCACGAGAATATAATGCATTCCGGCGTTTTCTGTTCTTATGCGCAGCTTAATTCCTAGCGAGGGTTCTTTTTAATAGAATTTTCTAAAAAATATTTATCATTAATGACAAAAGTTGAGATTTCAGTAAAATTGCTCCTGAATGAAACTAAAAAAGGTTATTCTCAGTCATAGTATCAGACAAGAGAATATCCATAATCTACTAATGCGAAAAACGAAAAGCCGAGGCTCTTTTTCAATTCAAATACGTAACATATTGGAGGAATACCGAAAATTCCAAGTTATAAATCCATATGCATAGGTATTAAGTGAAAAACTGCAAAACACTTGGTATCGAAAATACCAATGTCATCAACAATGCGAAGACAACCTTGACGCAACTACTCTGGTATTTAAGCGAGAGCTTAAAAGCAATATCTAAGCGCCTACTTAAAAATGGTAGCTCAAAACGGTTCGATGAACCAACATATACTGACACCTTTGAAAGAGATGTGTTAAAGATGTCTCTATGACTATTTTTATTACGAAGTTATACCTTACAAGCAATCAATGCAATATAGTCTTCATGGCCAAATATGAATAAAATGATTAAGTATAACAAAATGAATTAATTGTTAATATCAGCATACCACAATAAAAACCTATCCCTACATTGAAACCGGACGTACACCAGTAATTACGTATAAATAACTTAATTGGCCATTGAGTATTAAAGAGCTCAGAATAATAAAAATACACGAGAGAAATCGAGAAGCAAATTACGCCGAATCAAAGAAGCTTTCTCAGAAGAATTTTTCGAAGCTTGGAATAATTTATGGTAAGCGGTTTACTCAAAATCCAATACGACTCCTCACCACGACGAGATTGCAAGCTTCTTGAGCCTCTTAGGGACAAGAGAAATGATAAAATAAATCGCTATTTTTCCCATCGTCTATACAAGGAAGGAAAGATATATTAAACCCAAAGGCGAGATGAATAACGAGACCCTTACTACTGCAATGACGATAGGGTGATGACTCCTTAGATGGCACTTGAGACGAAATCAGGGCTTAAAAAAAGATTTGAACTCTATGTCACAAGAGACATTCCGCCTTCTGCTGGCAGGAAACCAATAAATCGAGCATGCATTTGTTTTTTTAAAGAATCCCAGCTCGTTCACGAAAGTTATATGGCACTAGGTAAAAGGTTTAATTTTTTCGTAATCCTTAATGCCTTTTTACTTTTTTACAATTCCTTTGCTCTTTATACAATTCCTAAATCGTAATCTCCGAAATGTACTCACAAAATAAACATAAAAATGTTAGCTTTATTACGTAAAATCAATAGTCGCAGAAACGAAATAATGAGTAAAACTAAAAGCGAGCAAACTAAAAAACGTTTTCTTCATAGAAGTATAGTTAATGCAATTCCAATTAAACTGCGTTAAAGATTTCAGCACTTTTTGCAAATGTCGAAACACAAGAAGCAACATAAGATATTAGCGTTAGTCCGATTTTCACGTTTCCAAATCTCAGGCGTCAAGCGATGAATACCGAGAAAATATAAACCAAACCAAGGCAAAATTTTTACTTAAGGGTGCCAGACCACAAAATATCGATGCACACACTAAAGTAAAATTAAAATTTGGCAGCATAAGGAAAGTGATATATTTCATTGAGAGGTGCACAATTATGACGCACGTACTTCATAAGAAAAGGGTTAAATACACATGACTTTAAATATTAAGGGAGAATTAACGAAATATTTCCCACGCTCGGAAGAGACGAATGAGGCAGTTATTTATTTATTTATCAAATTGTCCACATACAGCATAGTTTGCCATTTTATAGTGGCACAGTATAACAAACATAAAAGCACAAACACAATCAAACATAATTAATTTAAATAAATAACTACACATTGAAGTATACTAATTGACCTTTAGAGTTTCTATTAAGGTAGGAAAGTGCGCGGTTTGTAAAGGAGTGGCTTGGAAAGGAGAACGGGTCAATGTGATCTGGAAGGGAATTTATGAGGGAAGAGAGGCGGGAGAGGATGGAACGTTTGGTTAGTGACAATCTGGGAATGGGCACATGGAGGAGCGAATGCGTTCGAGTGGGTCTGCATGGAACTTTAAAGTTTAGATTGGAGACGAGATCGGGACAGTCTATGGAAGAGTTTAGAATGCTATGTATTAGTTTTAAATCAGATTTTAATATTAAATTTGGAGATTTTAAGATATAGAGAGAGTGTGCAAAACAGAATCAGCGGACATATTACGAAGATGAGGGGCTCTGCACTTAACTATATTAGTGAAAAAATTTGTCACACTTTTAAGAGCCAAAACATTGGATGGGGCTGAGATTATCCAAATGGGGGAGCAATACATTATAACGGGAATGACAATAGTTGAAAAATATGCGCGTAATGCTATCGGGTCTGCAATTTCTGAGAAGGTTAGGAAAAATAGCAATGAATCTGTACCACAAAAAAGCTCGCACGTTTAATTTTAGAGGTAAAGGAATGCAGAAAAGGTTGTACGTATTTTAAAGAGTAGCGTTCACTTTTAAGATACCTCGATCAAATAACGTTAATTAATAAACTGTGCAGACGGTTTGTCGCACTAATCATACTATTTTGCCACTTTATATGGATAATATAAATATGGGTCATTACACCTCAATTCAAAAAACCTATGTCCCTTTGGTTATCAAATTTCGAAGAAAATATCAGAACAAGTACCTTATCCATCCCGAGACCGTTTTACGACAAAAAATAGAGCTTTTAACGTGCATTTCAATGTTTCGCATTTTTCGGAAAAAAGTACCTTGAATCATTTAATTCCTTCTATTGCACCACCTAATTGTCGTAGAGCCTTCATTTAAGACTTTTCGTAAGACACTGAATGTGTAAAAAAATCATTAAATGCTATTCCCTAAACATTAAATGCCCTAATCTTCAGTACAGCTCCTGCATAAGATTATTATATGATTCAATGCGGTTTTTTTACACAAATCCGACAAAAATAGCCTTAGCATAAAATGCACACTTTTTATCGCATAACGTTATTGGGGTTATTATTTTTATGAGGTTATAGACTCGTACAGACATTTTCATTGAAATCTGAAACCTAAATGACAAAGGCTCGCTGAATTGAGGAGGAAATACCCATTTAATCATTCAATTTAGGCTCATAGAATACCTCAAATACATTTGGAGATACGATGTAATCTGGAGATACCACTTTCATCAATTCGTGGTATACACTAGCATTGATGATACCATAGAGTAAGTATATTCTTATATACTAACTATATGATTATACTCATGGAGGTCCGCAAGTAAACACGCGACGATAAAAAACAACGCACTAACTAAAGGAAAGTAAGGACGCAAAATTTTTAAAACAGAGGTCCTCTAAGTAAATCCAGGAAAAACGCTCAAGGAGAAAGTTTGAAGGACCGGTATTTCTACACCTCGAGTCATGAAAATAAGGTCAACACTTTTGGCAAATACCCGAGGCCAGCAACTTAAATTTCGATAAAATAAAATGATCAACACATGCTAAAACCATCAAAATCAACTACATTGAGCGAGAATGCAGCCACAGTTTCACATTCAATCGGCCTCGCTACAATACCGTTGAACCTCGCTCAATCGAAACTCGCTGGAGGACGAGTAACGGTAATTAACGGCAGCAAAACACGAATCCCGTTGGCTTCATTATCAGGGATGAGCGATTCGGAGACTAATTACAGCCGAAGGCATAAAAATCAAAACACCATCATGGCCTGTAAATAGAAAGACGGAAACGGAAACTACGGATGATTGGTGAAAGCAGATAATTTCATGTCCATTGATTCGTCCGTTCGTTGACAGATTATACTGAATCGGAAGAACAACAGATAGCAGATGCCATTTTAGACAAAAAAAAACATCAGGGCAAAGGCGTTCTAATGGAAGTATGTAATATATGTATTGAAGGAGGCCAGAAAGTTGTTATTAATTCTTCCGGTACACTGATAAACGTTAGAAACAATATGTGCGTCGACAACCATTCCACTTCGTATTATATGGATTTTTTTGTGATGGGAATTAACTGAAAACCTATTATCAGGATAATAGTACCCATACCGGTCGAAGTAAACAAAGATATAGATCATCGGAAGTATATAGATCACCAGCTGACTCTACATAGATACCTTTCAGAGCGACAGGAAGAACTTTATATTAGAACCGCAATGTACTTTAAGGTCCGACAGAATCGATAAAGGAGATTTTTCCGAACGGATAAGTATACGAGCTCTCATTTTTCAAGTACTTTAATTAATGCATGGTCGAATTCAGGCGGTCAAATCTCATACAGGCTATCGACCTCAGGAATGTATAAAGGTATTCTCATTGGGGATTGGCTTGAAGCGGTAGCTACTAGTAGGGCGTTGGCTTCCCACCTCGTGGGCTCGGGTTCACATACCGGCGGTGGCAGAGAATTTTCAGAGACTGCCCGATCCCAGCTTGAAAGCTGTGTGGTGGACATTTCAAGCGCAACACTCCGTCCGACCAATGAGACGTTAAGCCGTGGTCCCGTTGGCGACTTTCAAGCAGGCTAATGCCGACGCCGAGTTTCTCTCCACCGTTCCCTCATGTCGCAAAATGACCTGAGCTGTCGGTCGCCTCCTCCTAATACTATACCAGTATTCTCATAAAGGCTTGGTGTAGTCTTGGTTTAGTGTACTAACACCTCCAGCCACACGTCTATCAAGGCGGCTTGCGAGGTAATAAGTAGATAGAGAAGAAAGCACGAAGTTGAAACAAAGACGTGAATGAAACGAGAAAATTACGCCCGAATGAAAAAATGAGAAACTGAAGTTGGAGACAAGTTTCTTTTTTCTTTCGAGAAGATTGCCTTGACTAATTTTTACCAACGGTCCTGTACGCAACCTGCCTCGTCTTCCCTCCCCAATGACTAAGGTCGGGACGCCTTGAGGTGGGCCTCGCTCGACCCCCGCCAACTCGAATAGATTTGCTCACGCGTGATGGCCATGAAGGGACAAACGCGCGAGAGCGAAGAAGAGAGGACGGATGAAAAACAAAAAAAAGGCGAGCAGGGGGAGATTAAACAAATGACTCTCGTGGGAAATAAATGAAGGTCTGTGTACGGAAGAGGGACACCCAACCCCGCTCTCGCCTCTCAAAAGACCGTGCAGTAAGCGGCGACGTCGTCGAAAGACGACGAAATTTCGTCTCGTTCAGTTAACTCCCAGGGAAGGAGTAGCGGGAAATGATGTGGAGGCAGGACGAACTCAAACAAAAGAAGGAGGCGCTCTTTTACGCTTCTCGGAAAGCGGGGGAAAAGATGCTCGAAGTGGGGCACGGTGGAGGACGCGTGATGCTTCAAAGTCAGCAAACGCCGCATTTACAAATTACTTTTGCAACACACACACAGAGGTATATTATTTCCAGTAATGAGAGAACGGCCCTGAATAATGGCGGAAAAGCAGTCCTGCGACGAGTTCCAAAACAGAGAATCCAGTTTGAGTGATTCTTAAACAGAAGCACAATTGTTAAAGGAGAAGAGCACCGAGGGGATAACTTATTCTTGGAGGATGAGAACAGGAAGAATAAATACGATAGGCGGTGAAAAGTGAGATATCACTCCTCCACCGTCAAAATAGAACTATGAAACATGGATATCAAAACAAAACTGATAATAAGGAATAGAGCATTGAGAGGAATATATTTTTCATAAAAAGTAAAAGGCATATGGGCAGGCGAGCCCTTTACAACTGACAGTCAACTGTCCGAATATACATCAGTAATCAGTTACGTACGGTAAACAATCACATTACACTGTTACGAATACGCACGCACATATCTGGCTGGCCATAGTCCGTATTAAAATTCCCGTAACAAGATAAAATCCCACCCTTATAAAATTTCTTTCTCTCTGAAATACCGATTTGTAAATGAAAGGCTCGCAACATTCACATGATTGAGATAAAAAAGAATAAAATGATAATAATGATTCGAATTTATAAGGTCGAGTTGGTATTAGTAATCCCAATGAATCTTATATATACCATTGTCAATTACAGAAAAGTGGGAGGTAAAGGTGAACTTTTTTTAAATTAAACACAGTCGAACATAAAAAATAAAAACAAATGGGATTAATGACGGTTATATGCGATGTTAACGGAAAAAATGATTGGGCCAAAATTGATATCCTTAGCGAATAAGCACCACAGCAGGGAACGGCCTAAATGAAAAAGGCTATTTAATAAGCTTTGTTACTAGTAGCCATATTATCCTGCAGTGGTAGTTTGATATGATGTGTTGATGATGAAGTACGTAATAGCCGGAACGCGTTTTTAAGTTTGCCAAATTTCGACAGACGAGATTAAATTTTTCATGAAATCGGAAAAATAATCGTAGGTTGACAAATAGACGCCTCCGTCAGTCCTCAGCATTATTTCAGGGATTAACCACACAAAGTACCGGTATCCCGTTAGATATCCTTCATTCACAGAGTCATTCTAGTTAGGTGCTAAGTAGAAGGGCTGTAAATGAGCACAGGATGTAAAAAAAACAGAATAAAAAGTTCCCACAGCGATTCTCTGCCTAGAGAAGCGTGGGCGCTTTCAGCCATTCATCCCCAATCTCCAGAGGGAGCTTCAAAGTCTTCGTACTCTTTCTCTCCACAAGAATAGAGGATCCTCTTATAGGATCTCCGGCGAGGAAAGAAGAAGTCCACTTGCAAGCCGGCCTCATTCTCTTGAGCTCTTACGTCAATTTGTCCGCCCACGACTGCAATCTAGACAAATAATGATTAAAAACTTGCGGAGAAGTCTCTTCTCCTTGAGCGAACACTCAAAGGAGGGGCGGTAGGAGGACTCGAAAACTCTGACATGTCGATATCAGCATTTGGATATTTCATCTGTGGCGCCTTCTTCTTCTTCGGCCTCACGATTGGATTGCTCATGACAAAAGGAAGTCACATAACTGAGTGGGGGCAAAGGAGCGATTCCCAGCAGCGGCCTTTCCCAAAGCCTAATCCCATCGATCCCCAGGCTCTCTTTTAAGGATTCGAACAAGATTCCATCCCATTTGACCCCAATAGCAAGCAACACAGGAATTCTATTAGCTTGGACTTTTTTTTAGTGTCCTCCTTCGAGGAAGGCGACGTTGTTGAGGACCTGATCACAATTACCTTGCGAAGCATAGATCAATTACACCTACATCAGTTATCAGTGAATATTAGAAGGTACTTCCCAGTGCTCGAGCATAAGCGTCAGGCGAAAAATTGTGGATTTTATCATACAATGGGTCACAAAAAAGGGGTAGCATTCAAAACATTGAATTCGCCCTACGTTTTATTAAAGGTCAAAGGAGATAGCAAACTATTTAACACTTGTTCAGCGACTCCACTCCGATTTTTTAAGATGGAATATGGTTATTTGAATTCCTGATGCATCGTTGAGATATATCTTCCAGTACAAGACCCATCTGAACAACACCTTACCAATTATGCTCTGTCTTATAATATGAGGTCTACGTCGTCATGAAGGGTATCCCTATGACTGACGTAGGAGTTAATTTGAAGGGTCACGTTAAATTACACATAAAGCGGTATACTGAGAGATGAGAAAACACTACATCCTTCACAAAGCTTTGATGACACTCGGAGTCATTCATGGAAAGGAAGAAAATTGGAAGAAATGTTATAAGCAGCGGATGAAAAGAACATTATTTACTGTGGAGAGTAATTAGATGAAGAGGGGTTGCACCAATGAACATCTGAATAACAAAATAATTAGGGGACGTTCTAGCCGTTGTTAAGGAAAGACAGATTGTTCATCTACCATGAAAAACTTCAGCAATGGTACAAAGGTAATGAGGGACACCTTGAGTTTACAAACATTCAACGAGACCAAAGAGACCGGAGTCACATTATATGACACAAAAACGCAGACCCTACAGAGGGAAAGGAAAGAAGACGAAAGACGTTCGAGATTTCGGCCTTTGGGACGACGTTGAAGAATCAATCAATTGAGATAAAATGTTAAAAATGGCTGGAAAGGTATGTATTTAAAGACAAACAAAGTATAAATGGTAGAGGTAGCATGAAGGAAGATTCGGGAAAATTAGTATTCAATTAGGATCCGGGAAAAGAGGGGGCATTACAAAGTTTAAATAAAGATATTTATGTGGAATTACAAAGTTTTCTTTACTTTTCATTATGTTAAGTAAATCCCATAAAGTCACGCCTGAAATAACTAATAGTAGATAGGCTGGGAATGGAAAAAGAAGAGCAAATGGATGGGATGAAGATAGGGAAGGTTCATTCCGAGATCAAGATTAAATGGTTAAGAAGACAGCTCAAATGATACACATAGATACACAAATGCTATAAAATTCTTGTATTTTATTAGGAACATGTACCGTATCATTTAAAAGCGTAGCATGGAAATCTGCATTGGCATACAGTGTAAATAACGATAAATTAATATCCAAGACTTCACAAAAATCGTCCACCGAATTTTACAATGAAATCTTTCCTTCGGTTCCTATTGCGCTAATAATTTCTCCACGCAAAGCCTGGAACAATAAAACAAACTTGGCGCAAAACAGGACTCGCCGAAATAAAAGCTATAATGGGTATGAGAGAGAAGAATAGAGATATCCTAGAGAACGCAGCAAACCAACCCTAGAAATTTAACGAGATGGATAAGAGCTAAAAAAAAATCACTACCATTTCAGGGTGGATCAAACATCATTAAAGCCTCCCGCTCGAGAGAAATCTCCGAACTCGTGGAAGCGGATATCTCCTCGCGCCACGGAACGAAGGAGGGTTTTTCCGAGGAAAGGCTGCACTTACATCAACCTTCCGAATGACCCAATCCGGCTGCGAACGACGAGCAATCGATTTCCTCGCTCCGTAAGATCGACGCCCGACCCAGGCAAATGGAAGTTCATCGGCCCGGAGAAGCGCCGGGGATAAACTCGAGAGAGTGCAGTGAGAGAGGGACTTAGCGACGAGATGGCTTTCGGGTTGAAGGATTGAAAATTTTTTGGCGAGCTAGCGACGGAGTTGGAACCGAACTAAACGATACGGTCATTGCATCCAATGAGATCAGCTGACACGAGATCTCAGCTTACACAAATGTGATCATAAACGGAAACGAAAATGATAAACGGTTGGAATTGAATACTGGCTACTCAAGGCAACTACCAAATTCTGAATTTACCATGTTCAATATTATAATTCGATACTAAATACAAGTTAAAGGAGCTTAACATAAACACCAACATGTACGTTGTATGTTGGTATTTATGTTATAATACCAACATGAATTCACGGTAAACAGCTTTATTCGTAATACGCTGAAATATTCACCATGACTTGACACAGGGCGAAATTTCTGATCAAACAAAAGTGAACGGCCTAAGGTGCATTCAAGATCTCACTATCAAGGTTGGCTCTATTTCCTTACTGTGCAAAGATTGGACTCCCGTGTCCCAAAGACGTTCCTCATTTATAGCCAGACACATTTAAACAAAGTAATGGAAATTGATCGAGTTATAATGGAACTAGTATAAGTGCTCCCCATTACTGTTATTTTTACGGCCGACCGCCTTCTTCGTGCCTTGAACATATTAGTCTACAACAAATTTCAGCCCCCTATCGCCCATCAGTAATCGACGTAATCATCCACTTCTCCCAGTATATTGCCATTCATCACTGTGATGACAACTTCTTCGCTCCTCAATCCACTAAATGCTACCTTTCCCATTCCTCTTCCTGTCCACGTTTCGTACGCATCGAGCCTACCCCATTCTCATGGACCACGTTTCCGAATAGTACAAAGCTTACATTCTATATGAGATTCTAAAGCAACATACATTTATAATTTGTAACAACGCCACGATTCTACTAACTATATTTTTCCATTATCAACGCAGCTATATGTCTTACATTTTTCTACGTCCGCCGCTAAACAAAATAATATCAAAAGAAAATTAAAAAAGAATCTCTATAAATAATGGTCTGAGTGAAGAAAACAAGCGTCTACATCTGCCAAAATTAATGAAAAGGAACAAATATCGTACAAGCAACTTAGATAAGGCCAAATTTTTATTTCTCACCGCAAGCGGTACATGTATCCGGATTACAATAAAAATATCTCATGAAGTAATGAAATTCGATAAGAGTGCTTATGCGGGATTAAAAGCTTGAAGTAATCAGCTTATCACGAGTTCAATATTTCCCTTATTCTTCAGAAGGATCGAACCAATAAAAACAGATAACCATTGCTGTGAATTCCGAAGCAGAAAAAAGAAAGGTGCACGATTCTCACTCCCATTTACAAACGTATCTCGATTATGTTAAGAGAGCAATGCAGGCCTAATGATACAAAAGGATTATTTTCTGAAGCTCATGGATAAAACGTGAAGTTAATCTTTTAATCGACTTTCCAAACCGTCATTAATCTTAACAATGGCGACGTAAAAGAAGTTTAGCACATCGTTCACATCTTCAGCGTCATCATTTCCCAAGATTTGCTCATTTTATTTTGAGAGCTCAATTATTTGCTGAACAGTGAAAACTCCGACACGACTCTAGCGCTTATGGGGTTATTTACTGCGCCATTGTGATCAAACATATGGTTTCATAATCTTGACATTTTTTTATTTTTCCGAATAGATTGAAAATTAGTTTGCGGAATTCCCTATACATGCTTTTTGAGTCATTTATATAAATATTATTAAACATACTGAAACTATATCCGATTAAAAATAAACCGTTAGCAAATAGGTAGGATTGTAAAAAAAACTGAAGCTCAATGAAAGATTCTGACATGTAAATTCATAGCAGTGCGGTTGAATAAAAGGTGAGGACATTTAAATAGAATATGCATGAATGAAAAAATACTTTGAAAAAATAAAAGCATCACGAAGGGCTGAGTTAAGCTAGGCTACAGGGGAAACCAAATGTGTAAATATTTGAATAGCAATGGATAGGAATACATCGCGCAAAGGAAATATAACCGCAGAGTAAAATAAATCAATTCATCATGATAACGAGAGACGACAAAAAACAGCTTGTTTTCTGCATTCAAACATGCGAAACACGAAAAAATTTCACGTTATGAATACACAAACAGGTGCATACGATTGAGACATCAATGCAAAATGCACACTCAATCAACAATTTACACAGAAGTTCAACAAACAAGCACTTGAAAATATTCACAGCGGGAAAAAGGGAAATAAAGGACAAGGAATTAAAATTGGCATTCCACTAACAAGAGGCATTTTGGCTCCGATAATTTCATTACGGAGGACTCACCAAAACTCCGTTACCTTATGGAGATGAACCTCGTGATCCACTTAAATGGGGATAGCGAGCATAATGACCCACTTGATCGTCTTCAGTTCCTCTCGAAGGAAATGAACCAATCTTTAACTTAAACAAAGCGAACCTTGAACGAGAGGTGTTTTCAATAGAGGACGGAATGAGATACACACGAATAACTTTAATGAGTCTCCGACTCGAGACGAACAACCAGCACCAAGCCAGGCGCGGTAAAAAAAATACTCTGGAACATAAATGGACCGAAAAATCCTATAATAATAGAGAGGGAACGAAACGCAAAAACTGTTCAGGTGAGTGATTCAGTTCGGAGACCTGAGCAGAAGACGACACTGAGGAAATGTTTGGGCGGGACTAAAGACGAGTGGTAGGTTGAAAAATGCCTAGAGGGCTTCATAAAAGCTACTACCGGAAATAACTCGGATATGGGACGAATTATACGACTGAGTAAGGGACTCAACGTTTTTCTTAATCGCTAGAATTGAGTAAAAAATGTAGCTTTTCCCTCGGGTGATGTGTACTAAAAATTTTCATGATAGTAATTATTTCCAGTAGTAGAAAATCTTAAGGCCATATTACTCCACGCTAGTTTCAGGACAGAATATCGAAAATAGCAACGAAAACCTGAAATCGTGGAGTCTAGAGAACTAATATGTACCTAATTTTAAAATACATTTCCACCATCAGAAAAAAACAGAAATCATATACGATACTTATCCTCCCTTAGAGAATTTTATTTCAATGTCAATAACAGGCAAGTAAGCGTAAACATATATCGATGACAGACGGCAATCGATAACAGCTCTATAGAATACAAAAATCATAGGAATCTTCAGTATAAGGATTTCCATGAATATCGAAAGAGCCCCAGTACGCTACAGCAGTTTCAGCCCAATTACGACACTGATCATTAATTTCATAGGGGCTGAATTCAACTGCCTCCATTCTTCCTTCCCATCCGAAACTCTTACTTCATCCTTTCCGCCAGCCCAGTATCTTTATCCTACCGGCTTGCTTCTTCTTACCTAGTCTATCACACCAAGTGAGACATGTGAAGGTCTAGCCCGGTCAAATTAGCCCAAAAAATAGGGGTACCCTTGCATAAATTGCCAACAAGCTGAAAATGTGTATGAACCTCAAGTATACCACTCTAATGAAATCCTGAAAAGTCCCCATCGATCCCGTGCGTGCAAAAAATTTTATTCAAGGTCAAAGGTCACAAAAATGAGTTTTTTGCATTTTTTGGCCAAACGGTTAGTTTTATGATAAAAATTGCTCAGATCAAAATTGTAGATCAGGAAATTATCTACAAAATTGTCATTTCTATTTTTTCTCTGAGATTTATCGTTTCTGAGAAAAAACCTTTTAAATAATAATTAATAATGTTCCAATAATGTTCGGAGAACGCAACAATATAGTCAAACATATTACGGAGAGCACAGTTCCAGCCTACATTCGAAAGGCTTTTTCTCAGAAACGGTAAATCTTAGAGAAGCAATGGAAATGACAATTTTGTAGATAATTTTCTGGTCTACAATTTTAATCTGAGCAATTTTTATCATAAAACTAACCGTTTGGCCAAAAAATGCAAAAAACTTATTTTTGTGACCTTTGACCTTGAATAAATTTTTTTGCACACACGGGATCGATGGGGACTTTTCAGGATTTCATTAGAGTGTTATCCTTGAGGTTCATGCAAATTTTCAGCTTGTTGGCAATTTATGCTAGGGTCAATGTCTATTTTGACCGGGCTAGTCATATACAGTAAGAAGAAATATTGGGAAACAATTACTAAGGAGGCCATAGCAATCCGGCTATCGGAAAACATTATCAATAGAGACGGCGGTTACTCTCTGATCAACAGCTGGAAACCCGTCCTGCGAAGATTACGTCCGACCAAAACCAAGGACCAATCAGAGGGAACCTGAGACCCCGGCACCGGTTTATAAAGGGACCACTTTCGAAGTATTCAGCCCCCCAATATTCAAGGTGAAGACAAAATGTGACATTGAGTTTTTGAGCTAATAGCATTTATTTTTCAGTAAATAGAAGTTTCGAATTGCCGCCTTTAAACGCGGCGCCGCCCAGCAAGACAAATCCATCAATTCCTCACCACCTTCGCCAACACAAACATCACTGAAAGTGATCGAGAAACTCTTTCTGAGATAAGAAGAGGTAAGTAGTCGTTCTACATTCGTCATTCTTGCCAATGTTGAGAGCCGAGGAGGTGAGGAGACGAATGAAGAACCGTAGCACTAATCCGATCATGGTCCCTTGGTACAGAGGATGGGGAAATAACGACTTAAGAATTCTGCAGTCATCTAATTAAAGTTTCTTGGATAGGTATTCTTACGAATGCCACAACATTTTTACATCTAGTGGCATAAGTCACTATAAGTTAACTATCCAAGTAGAAGTAACCAACGTAATTAACTATCCAAGTAAGTTATAAGTAACTAAAGTTAACTATCCAAGAAACCTTAATTAGATGACAGCAGAATTCTTTAAATCGTTCTTTCCCCATCCTATACCGAGGCACCATGTTCGTATTGGTGTTATGGTTCTTCATCCATATTAGATAGTTAACTTTTACTTATACCAATACTTTTTTACATATAATAAATTAAGAAATTTTAATTTTTAATTGTAATACTAATGAAAAATTAATAAATCCTAGAAACCTTACACTGGAGTACCACACAGATAAGAATGAGCTAGTAAATTATTTAACATCTAATTTTTCCGACGTCGTGGTTGGGTAACTGCGAAGCGCCGTAATGTGAAATAGTCACCTCCTGTTAAGTACATACGAGTCGTCGACGCGAATCGGACTGAGAGTTGATATATGGTGCCTGTATGAAGCCGAAAGATATAACAGGAAGTCGGCTGCATAAAGGAGGATGGGAGACCGAGCAAGATAAGGACCTTTGAGTGGTTTCACTTAAATAGCCATATGAGTTATTCGGGAAGATTTTTAAAATATATAAAAATAATGAACATCTAATAATGCGCAACAATGAAGGTTCGGATGGAGAATTAGGAACAAAAACGTTTCTAGGAATTCTAATCGTGAAACATGCTCCATAGCCCAGCGCTGATGACAGAGCGAATGCACCTCCACAAAATCGGCAACCATAAAACACGTCATCCGGTAGGAATCCCTAAACGATTACTGCGCCATAAGCGAAAATTTAGAAAACAAAATTATTTTTAATCATTACCTAAGGGATCAAACTTGAAGGTTATCGGTCAACATAAAAATTCACTATTAAATGAAATAATTTACAGCGCCTTAGTTTCTCCTTTCCTCCGTACTTAACAAAGCTTGTTTCAGCTAAAAGAACCAACTAGCAGCCGAGAATGCACTAATAGGTGTAAATAAACAATTCATCTCATCATATGCAGCATACTTCGAGGCATAGAAGTTGATAGCAGTAGATAAGTCAGGATTAGAAGTATTGGAAATGGATTCGATAAAATGGATTTAACAAGAGAGCGATGCGGAATTGATAAGAGGATTAGGAGGAAAGAGAATCATTGTAAAACCCACAAGAAAAAGACAAGACGACTTGTTCGGCCACATCACGAGGCACGATGGCTTGACGAATACAATGACGTAAGGACAAGTAGATGTGAGGAAAGGGTAAAAAGGCCCAGAATAGGGGACCTTGAACAAGTTATTAACGACTTATGAGAGGATAAGTATGCAAACATCAAAAGCGGAGAAGACAGAAGAGCGGAGAGGAGAGCTGCGTCAAACTAATCTCCAGATTGTTGACTTTCGGTGGTGAACTCATTAATTGGTAAGTTACACTGAATACCCAGACGAATATGTTGATACTCGAGTACCAGGACACACGAGAACTTCTATGCGTTAATAGGAAATCAATAACTTATACGAATACTCGAATTCCTGATACCGAGTACATTTTGTCCACCTCCACTCCACAGCTGGGTTATGCAGATAAAGAACCCTAAAATAACTGAACAGTACCCCAGAATCATTTACTCGCATACACGAGGAGGGCAATCAGGGATCTGGATTTCATAACTTTTCCAAGCATCGGAGATCATGCGAGACGACGTCCATCGCGTTCCTAGAGAGAAACACACGGCTTCCCCTCGATTTAAGGGCAATGGAGGGCGAAATTTGACCGCAAGACCGCTTGCTTTCACGTGGCGGAACGAAGGCCAAGCTCTAAGGGCAGCGCAGAGAAGTATCGAGCGATATTTCAGGGACGGACCGAGATAGTTTTCCCCTTATGGTCATGTACGTGAAAATATTTGTCCCTTTACACACTTCACTATTGTCGAAATCAGTCCAAACATCAGCCCAAACCACTGACGTCACGGAGTTCATACAAGCACTATAGACCCCATTCATGACATGCGTTTCAGCTAGCTAATCCGGGTTGCGCATGCGCAGTGCCGCATATGAGGCTTGTGACGGTAGAATCTCATAGAAAGCTCCTCGTCACTCTTAATCAATGACGCTGGGACTGACAGTGGGTCCTGGCAACGCATCTACTGTTAACACGATTGAAAGTTTCCCGTAATTAACGCAGCTTTCTTCCGGCCTCCTGTTTCCACCTGGAATCCACTAGTTTCCACCCACCTGAATGGACCTTTTTCGATTTATTTTCCATTTCAAGTTCCCTGGAATTAATGCCGGGTTACCACAACACAAGCTTAAGGAAGTAGGATTGAGACTATTATTATTAACAAACACGTTTTATCAAAGCTTCGCCACCAACGACGAAACCCATCGAGGAAATCCTCAACAGTGGCTCACACATGATCGATAACCCGACCGGCGTTCCTCCTGAAAAACAAAAATAGCTAGCACAACAGGCCGTCCCTCTAAGATGGCTAGAATAAAGAGATGAATAGAGACGTGGTAAGCATAAACGATCATAAAAGAAGTCACAGTCAGAAACACTATTAGTGCATTTACATCATGGCAGAGGTTCTATAGCGTCACATACTTGTGTTTTTACAACCATTTATGACCTGTGTTACTAACTACCCCGCGTTAGCCGACCGAGGTGTGTGTAAGAAAGGCGGTTGAGGCTAACTGCCGCTACCGCAATGAAATGGTCTGCGCTAACAAGTGAAATGAAAGCGCTAAGTGGAAACTAAGGATGGGGTTATAGAATTAAGCTTTATTCGGATTCAGAGGTTAAAGGCAGTTGGATACCGTGACAGAGAGAATGATGTCAAGTAAGCGTAGCAATCGCAAGGTAAAAATAAGAGCTGAGCAGAGATTAAAAGAGAAGAACGCCCCGAAAAAAAATAATTACAGAAGTAGTGCATTCCAGTCAAAGCTTTCGCATCATGGAGGAAGAATTCCATGAATGATGAAGATAAAATACATGTAATATTTCAAGACACCAAGTGTTTCGCTTCCATAAATAACGTATTTAAAGGCAATTTGAACGAAACAACGCCCTTCATGAAGTTTTAAATACTCCCATTTTCAACTAAACCTACCATTGACACTAATTCACCACTAATAATAACATATTCGATAGTTCACTCATTAAGCTCAACCCCAGGGAATATTATGAGTTAGCGGTGATTACATCGCTCAGCAGGCACGATAATTAAAAGCGTTGTCAGAGGCGAGTAAAACAATCGATTACCAACTGTATAAATTTGCTTCGTCAAGATAAGAACCTAAATATTACTAGCCAAGCCTGACGTTTAATTTTTACGGCCATGTAAAAAATTATGAATACATGGAAATACAACATTTCACAAATTGGCAAGGGCAGGAAGAGCAAACGTCAACTAGGGCAATTGGAATCCTTTATACATGCACCTACTGCCCAACAATTGCAAGTCTCCTTCACGGCAAGTCCCGCGTTCATGCCTTGAGGCTTCCCAAGCACCCGAACGGAAATACAAAATTACGGTTTGGTTCGAAAAGCCGGGCGGCGAGGCCGCGGAAAAGAAAAAGTGCTCCAGTTCCATGCGTTAATTAAGTTTGAGCTTGAATTTTTTGGCACCGTATCCCATTTACTTACCATTCTATGGGCCAATTTCACCAAATTTTCTTTCCCTTTAATTTAGCCGCAAAACGCGATAAAGAAAGTATTGCGGGCATACAACACAGGTTCTGTTGATAGAAATTCTACTTTTTTCGCTTACAGTGACCTAAATGAAAAAAATACTAATTTTCTCTCTTAGCCACTTCAAAAATAGGAGACTTTATTTTATGAGTAAAATCCAAATGTTTATGAGAAGACGTTTGATATTTCTATTCATGATTACAAAATATAACGAAAATAAGAACGATGAATGAATTAAAATACAAAGAGAACTATAAATTTTATTTGCCTGGTACGTCGTCGGAAAACAATATTAGTAAATAGACGAAAGTCTTATAATTAAAAATAAAGAAAGTACCCAGCAATTTTGTTCCACCCCACCGCATACATGAGAAAATTTCTACATTAGATTCGTTGGGAGAACGATGGTCACTAATTGTAAGTGGAATTTTTTAACGCAAACCTAAATAAAATCTACACAAACCGAAACAAATAGAAACATTTCCTAATAAACAGTTAAATTACATCGGCATACAATTATAATAATAATTTATGTTGATCTGAAAAGGCGTACTTCTGTAATTTAGCGTTTAATTCTACCCAAATCCACCATATCCAGCATTAATATTGTTATAAGGAGTTAATGTAAGTTTCAATAGAACTTCAAATAGTTAATTCAGCCTTCACACACCGTATTTTTCTCGTTATTTCGGGAGAAGGTCTACTATACTTCGTTATGTCCATCAACCCAATTCTATTCCTCTCCCTCACCCAACAATTTCCTCTCCTCACCCATCATGTTTTAAGCTTCCTCGTTCTTTTTCTCTCTATCTCTCATCTTCTCCATCCTCGGGGTGATTTTGGGAGACTATAGCAATTATACCTTTCCATTTCACATAAGCTAACTGGTGCAAGAATTCACTTGGACCAGAAATGGAACCACATTTGAATCTCAATGCTACTTCATAGTCCACCACGCTAGTCTAAATCGGTAGTATACAAGACAACTTTACGGAGAATCACCATGATTTTATCGGGCGATGAATGTGAATATCGCCGCTCAAGCGTCAGATTTTAAATAAAATAATTTCCAAATAAAAACATTCAACACCCATTCAATTCTCACACAAACATTCAATGCTAACCAAAAGAGACCAAGTTATCGGGATCTTTTAAAAAAAATACCAATGAACAGGAATACCTTACTTAAAAACAACGTCGGGTACCTTGACGAATAAATTATCCTAGCAACTGGTTGGTAAGTTATTTTTTTCGGCATTCCTGGTAATTTTTAGAGTATGTACTAGCATAATCATATATATGCGTACACTGAAATCGTTCAGGATGGATTGACCCGCATATCTCTCCACTATCATTCGTTTATCGAAGTAACTACTGCAGAAACGATTAGTTTACTTCTGGGGGATTTCATCTCAAATCAGGCAGAGGGGTGTCAGGTGACCATCACCGATTTCTCTGAAATTTATATATGTGAAAGCAGTATCCTTATGATGAATAACGATGACTTTGTCTCTGCTCAGAACTGAACCGTCATAAAGTTACCGCCCCTTGAACAGTGCAGTGCAAGGCCTCAGAGTAAAAAATGAAAAATCACATAAATGTTGATTACTAAGGAACCATGGCCCGTAAAGCAGTGGTTATTGTTTTATTTGGAAGAGAATTTATTTATGCACATTATGGCATAACTTTCAAGTAATTTGAAGCAATAATAAACAAATAGGACGTCTTTAAACAATAAAAATTAGTCATTATTTAACAATTTATTACTAAAAAAGGCCACCTTTTATTTTCTTTAAAATTTCTCAGCGGGTAGTTTAAATGCTTTCAATTAAAAAAATAAAAAAAGGTAGTATTTTTATATTTTTTGTTTTAAGGCATGTCAAAGTTAGGCATGTTTTCGACTCTTTTACACCAAGATTGCATACCTTCAAGGGGGGAAAATGCCGTTTCATTCTACCTAGCATTCATAACAGTGTAAAGTTCCTATCTGAATGATTGGTTACATCTATTGACTGAAAGCAAGTTCAATCTTGTTTACTTCCATGGCACCCAATGTGTGCAAACACCCACTGCTACTGGCTGGAAACGGTGAATGAGCTGCAATTTGCACAGAGTATTTTTCAATGGCACTTCACATAAGTCTTTCTTCTACTTTGGGCCATGTGGAACATTTCGATGGATCATTTGGATGCATAAATGAGACACTAATGTCATTCTCTTCTAAAGACACTGCAGTGATTTTTGAAATTGACCAGGTTTTTCGGAAACACACAACAAAGTCATTCATGGTGAGAATTTGAGTACTGTATGTCATTATATCTGAATTTGTTAGTGTCACAGCCTGTTCGATTGTGTGGATTTCAGAGCGAGCTTTAGTTGTCCCGTGTCTGTTAACTACCAAGCATGAAACTGATGATTCCATGTACGGGTGCTACTTTCACCTAATTATTTTTTTGTCTAAATTGAGCTTGTTAACATGTGTAAAATGCAAGTTTCATATTTGGCAAGAATTTACTTACTTAATGAAAGTGAAAAATGTCAAATATGTACTTCATGGTATAATAATGTCTCAGCAGCTTTTGAAGAAGCTAAAGTGAAATGTCTATGAATGACCATGTTAAAATTTTATCATTCTTTTCCACAAGTTAAACTAAACAACATAATATGGCTGCTTTTCCAGTTTCAACCAAACATACGATTGACATATCATGCAGAGCTAAAAAACAACTCTGGCAATGGGGCAATGCTGATGTATACGGCTGGCATCCTCTTCCTCATAGTGCTCAATCAACATTGTGCTCTCATTTTACTTGGATGATGATAAAGATTGTTCTTGTGTAACTCCTAATCAGCAAGATGTGTTCACTGCCATTGAGAATCATTCAGAGAAAACATTCATTCAGACAAATTCATTACTGAAGTTAAGGATTGAACCAAGAAAGGTGTTTAATATCACTATATCTGGAAAATAGAAAGGGAAGCTATTCAAAAAGAGAAGTTGGTAACACTAATTGTTGTGGAGTTAGTGCTTCATTTCGACTTCTCCGAGAATTGGAGTGTGATTCTTCCAGATTAAGTACAACCGTATGACTGGCAAAAAGTACAGATATCAATATTAACCTGTGTGGAATATAATAACTAAGGTATGCAGGCACTTCAGATGATTTCTCACAGGACACTGCACATGCTTTTCTTAGGATGAATCAAATAGAAGAACAATAGAGTAAAAAGATAACATATGGAGAAATAAATCATATATTTTAGAAAAGTCAGCCGCTAATTAAAAAAAACATTTCAGATATTTGACTAGGAGAAAAGTCTTAAAAAGGAAGAAAGTCATTGGTGGTTGTTCAATGCAACAGGACATGAATAGGTAGAGTTACATCTGATAGAGTTGCAAGAATTGGTCAAAAATTATGACGTAAACTAAAACCTGAGATATTTCAATTGTGGCAAGTAAATTCAAACAAGTCCTTTGTACAACATGTGAGTATATCCTTGCCTAATATCAAACTTTTGCATTTTACACATGTTAAACTAGCCAAATAGGGTTCATTCCATTCATTTTCCTTCATCAAAGAAAACGAAAGGCATTGATTGCGATTCGTTACCCACCTTTAGTGTACTCATAATATACAAATTATTTGATTTTTAGAAATCGGTGTTTAGACGAATGTTAATGGTCAATTTCAACCTCATTTGAAAAAGGATAGATTGGCGCCGATGCGATGCCACTCCATATGACATCACAGGGACCTAGTTGATATACGAGTAGATAGGAGTTTTACATCATCTGAGATTACCAATGTATACATGAGGCACAGAGCTCAGAGAAACATCCCTTAACAATCCCCTCTTAAAATTGCCTTTGGTCAGAGAGTTTTCTTTGTTTGATAGGGTATTAATCCTTATTTAAACCAAGCACTACCTGCTAGCAAGGAACTCTACGCTACCGCCATGCTCGGGCAGCAAGCAGCCAGAGGTCACACGGGCTTTTCGCAGCATTCATACTTAGCCGTCGCGTTTTCGTACGCTTGAATATTTTCACTTTTCATTTAATCACAAAAAACAGATATCACCAGCCAGTAGCAGTGGGTGTTTGCACACATTGGGTGCCATGGAAGTAAACAAGATTGAACTTGCTTTCAGTCAATAGATGTAACCAATCATTCAGATAGGAACTTTACACTGTTATGAATGCTAGGTAGAATGAAACGGCATTTTCCCCCCTTGAAGGTATGCAATCTTGGTGTAAAAGAGTCGAAAACATGCCTAACTTTGACATGCCTTAAAATAAAAAATATAAAAATACTACCTTTTTTTATTTTTTTAATTGAAAGCATTTAAACTACCCGCTGAGAAATTTTAAAGAAAATAAAAGGTGGCCTTTTTTAGTAATAAATTGTTAAATAATGACTAATTTTTATTGTTTAAAGACGTCCTATTTGTTTATTATTGCTTCAAATTACTTGAAAGTTATGCCATAATGTGCATAAATAAATTCTCTTCCAAATAAAACAATAACCACTGCTTTACGGGCCATGGTTCCTTAGTAATCAACATTTATGTGATTTTTCATTTTTTACTCTGAGGCCTTGCACTGCACTGTTCAAGGGGCGGTAACTTTATGACGGTTCAGTTCTGAGCAGAGACAAAGTCATCGTTATTCATCATAAGGATACTACTTTTACATATATAAATTTCAGAGAAATCGGTGATGGTCACCTGACATGATTTTGCACTATCTGCCTGATTTGAGATGAAATGGCCCTTCTGTCACCGAGAAGGCACTAGATATGACAGAGCCACCAATGATAGAACACGCGTATTAACGATGGCTCTAGCTTTGCCCCAGGTCGCCAGAGGATGCACCGCTCTAAGGTGCAAAGTAAGAGGCTCGGCTGAGACCACCTCCCCCTCTCTACACACCTTGGCACCGCTCTGCTCCGAAAGAAACTTCGAGGCGGTTCCCGAAAACCTCTCCGCTCCTGAGCTGGATCGGCGCGAGTGCCCCAGGCTATAGTGAGGTCGACGCAAACACAATCACGGCCGTGTCCCGGGAGGAGGAAGGCAAGGTAGAGAAGAGGATCACGAAGGATAGGAGGGGAAAGACGAACCGACCAACGGGGAAGGAGACGAGGAGAGAGGGTGGAGGAGAAACGAATTCTTTTCTTTCCTTCTTCGGGAGGGCAAAGAAGTCTTCCTCCTCTCGAAAGAGCATAGAGTTGAGTGCCCTTCCCTCCCGCGCTTCCCGCTTAAATATTTTATCGCTTCGCATCGCCGCGCGCACACCTATCCGGCAGACAATGGTTTGTGGAACGCCCGCTGGTAGCGCGCGGTGCGCCGCTCGCATCATTTTTTTTGCTTTATTATTTTTTTAAACTCCTTTTCCCAACTCCGCCGCGCGGGATGCGTCGCCCGTTCTCGAGAAGAAGGAAAACTCACTCGGATTGATTTTTATAATGCGAGCGCTGATTTCATGCGTAAGCCGAAGAAATTAGAGTGAGAGAGGATTATTATCGAATACTGGGTACGTAAACAACATACAATGGACCGCCTGCATTTATGAAACGTTTCCATTGTTGGAGTGCCTTATCGGAAGATTGTACTATGTGAATGTTCACCACTGGCTGATTCATGGCTATTTCCTAAAATAAATCAATACATAATTTGACTTTCTCACGGTCAGGCGAGTTAATTGTAGTGTAAGTATTGAAATATGAGCGGACATTTTCAATGGGTTCCAATTTAGTGGTGCAGCTTACTATCTAGCTTGCGTAGGTCAATCTAGTTGAAGCTATCTAGTCTGGCGTACGTCATGTGCATTCTATTCAAAAATCGAAAATGAAAACCATCAAAGCAGAGAAAAACAAGAATAAGAGCGTAAAGTAGAGAGGGAGGGGAAAAGCGAGCCATTATCATTGATTGTTCTTGACGATTGAAAACAAAGGGACTTCACTCTAACATATCTCTCTACAGACGGAATGTAAAACTCATGCGCTCTCCTTGAACTAACCAAGTCAGGGCAGAGGAAACTTCATATACCGCCGGAACTGAACCGGGCCAGCAGTGTTAATCGGGTTGGTCAAACCCACTGACAGGAAGAGACGAAGGATATTCAAATTAATAAAAACGGGTATAATGAAGGCAATCGAATTTTCAAGATTCAAAGTCACAACGCCGATAAGGGGAGTGGGTAGCAAAGAATTTCAACAACAATGAAATAAGCAAGGACAATTATCGATTCTCTTTCCCCTACTGCCATGCTACTGCTCTTCTGCCATGTAACATCAACTGCAATGCATATTAGTTCACATTATTAAATGGCAACTAATCTTTTTAGAGATGGTCTTATCAAATGTGGGCAAGCGTAACCAACGTAGCGGATTGGTACTGTTTCAACAGTATGTTTGATTAAATTATTCTTCATAGATTGAACTTAAAATACCTAAAAATAAGAGAAATTTTATAACAATTATAGCAATTAATCTCCGGCACAGCCCTTGTATAGGCTGATAAACATTATCACATAACGTTCACATTAAACCCTTTGAACATTTAGGCGTAATTTCAATAGAAATAATCTACCTTTCCAAGTATTGGAATATCTTCTAGCAAAACGAATAACGCTCTTTATATTCCCACGATCACGACAGCAATATTTCCAAAAATAAGACACGAATTGCAGCCCAAGTTGACACATTTCACGGGCAATTACCGCTCGAAGACGGGTGTGTACATTCAACTGAGAAGGACGAAATATCAGTAACATTTTTTCAACCCAGGACGAGTATCGTTTCTTTGAGGACTGTAACGGCTAGCCCATTTTACTTGATTCCAACCACCTCGGGACTTTTTCAATAAATTCGATGTTTTTTTTTACTCCGAAACACTCGTGATTCGCCTTTTAACAAGACAAGCAGAAAATTTATTTTCAATTTAGCATTCGAGCATTCCGCATCGATGAAAAAGAGAATTCCAGCTCTGGGCACGGGATAGTAACTGCACAGAGCTTTTACAAACGTCGTGCGCAAGCATTCGAAGAATGGCTGGAACACAGGTACCGTTCAACCGACAACTTCCGAGTTGGCCGGAAAGATATTAAACGGGAGAGAAGACACCACGCAACACACGACCTCCCCACCACTAGGGAAGGAAATGAACGCGACGATACCCACACAGAATTGCAGAGAACTGCGCTTTTGGCGTGAGCCGAAGGTCTGGAATCTTAAAAACGCCTCATTAAAATCAAATAAAGAGGGACGAAAAAAAATAAACGGAAAAAAGAAGGACACAGCATCGCAAGAGCTTTCTCCTATAGGCGATGCCTTTAACTGCTCACACGGAATGTAATGATTCGTCCAAAAGAGTTCCACTTAGCTTTTGAAAACATCCTCTGCCAACTTAAACAATTAATGAATGAATGAATGAGGCTTTCGCAGTCCTGAATTTGGCACACATTCTTTCCATTTGAACTAAGTCACCTGAGAAGCGGAGGCATGAATGCACGAGTAGCAGTTAGAAGGCGATCTTTCCGGGTTGATGTCCCTACAGATGTCGGACGCTTGGGAATTCGCTAATTTTAAAAGAAAGCCTACTAGCTTACACTCTTAAAGATAAATTACGATTTGGAAACCATCCTCAACAAAACGCAAATTATGATGGAAAGAGATAGGCCTGAAAATATTAGATCGGCACAAATCACTATTATTGTACCCGAAGTATGAGAAAATAACTTCCAAAAAAACCCTATTACTTCCCATAAAATAAGAACAATTCTCTCTTAGCAAGGGGAAAATATCTTAAAATATATATTATTTTAGTGATTAACTCGCGTGAATAAATTAATACGTATCACATTGAGCATGCAAACTCAGATAAATAAGACGTTCAATAACTGAAAAGGCTCCGCTAATGTTTAAAATGGGCTAAAAATTCGAAGCCAGAAGAATAGCCCGATTAAAAAATAAAATACTAAAAGCCTAAACTTGCAATTTCATTGACAAGGAGGCGTATATCACAAGGAAAAAGATTACTCAGGAACATTCTATAAGACAACGAACAAATTATTAGTAAAAGGTGGTAGTGCGGTAACATGGGAATGAGGACTGAATAAAATATGATAGCCCGAAAGGAAAAATAAAGAGGAAGCGCAAAAATATGAAGGATGCGTAAAAAGTATCAGAAATCGTCTGATGACATGAACAAGAGTTATGAAGTGCAGCTGAACTGTATCCTGAAGGACGAGGATATGAGAATAAAGGGAAGTAAAACAACCGTTGCTCGGAAGGGTGAGGCCATGTGCTGTTTAATTAACATGGCTAACATCCCCTGCCACATACCTATTGAAGCGTCTTAAGGGGTACTATGTAGATGTGTATGACGTCCATGCAGAATATCCAAAAAAGAACATTTTTACCACAACTCATCGGGGCACATCTTCCACGGTCACACTTTCGGTAAATTGAACGTAGGAGGGTCCCTGACCTCGCCATACCTTTGAAAACCCCGAATACCCCCACCCAAGGAGAGAGGGAAAAAAAACTCGCAATTCTTTCCAGTTAAAGCTCAAGAAAAAAAGGCACGCATGAAGCCAGAGAAGCCGGCGCGACGCTGGGACATAAAACAGTTACGGAGGGTAAAGAGGAGACTAACGAAGTAAGAGCCATTGGGAGACTTTAGAGAGCGCTAAGCCACCCACCCCACCTTACGGGATACGCATTCGTTTTGATCAGAGAAGAGAGCGATGTAGAGAGAAAGAGGTGGGCGAACTAGCTCCTAGCAACCGAAAACCGCTGATGGAGACATAGGTGGAGGGAGTAGCATGCGTAGATGAAGACGAAGATGGCGGGGACGGAAATGGAAGTTGGAGGTTAAAGCAAGGGGATCTGGGAGCGAAGGGCACAAACGCAAAATTACGACAAGGGTCGGGAATCGCTATGGGGGAGGCCATCAAGTGCCCCCAGAGGGCGGCGGGAAAGATGGGGACCGGGAGCGGCTGGGAGTCGTAAAGCAACTTGGGGAGATTGAAAACTTCGGTCATCAAACGATTAACAAAAGACAACGCTCCACCCGAAAATCACCCTCGTGCAAAAGTAATTAGGCCGGAGCGTCGAAGTTTTTCCATCGGTTATACGTCGTAGCAAAATTAAGGGGTCCGACAGGATTTTTTTCAATACTAGGTTTCAGTCAGTATCCCACATAAATGTTAGGATCACGGTCAAACTGAGAGACAAAGAAGAATGGGGATATTCTGATCATTTCAGCATAAACTAGAAACAGACTATGCAGCGTTGAAATATTTTTAAGAACTATTGATTCATGCCATATTTTAGTCCAATACACTGCTTACAGTGATCACTAACACAGAGATTATACCAGAAGGTTAGTTTTTTTACCGATTACTCCCGATTAAGGGAGGTTTCCATGGAGTACTTATGAAGCATCCCGGGAGTCTCCCCTTCCTTCAAGCACTTCCCTCTTCAACACACAATACGGCCTATTCCCACTCTTTCTATCTAAAAATCCTATTCTCGTCCTTCCTATCCCTCGTTTAATCAACGTTCTACCCTCTAACACTGTTTTCAACATCCCATTACCGCTAAGTAGTCCATCCCTACCTTCCGTCTCCTATCGGTTATACCGGCAAAATTAAGGGGTCTTGCAGATTTTTTTTCAATGCTACGTACCTGGTTATAACCCACAGAAATGTTAGTGCCATGCTCAGGGCCGGAACTAGGATTTTTTTCAGGGGAGCAAATATCAGTTTGCCGCCCCCCTTCCCTGATCCCACCTCTGTCCCTCCCCTTCCCCCCCCCCCCCCAGCCACTAAAATGCAACACATTCTCCAATGCATTAAGGTGGACTAACAGCCCATTCCTCACACGCAAAGAGAAAATAAGAGTTTGATTCAGTGGAATTAGAGTTAAAAAGGTCATTCTAGAGAGGATAAATTTTGTTAAGCAAACAAAAAAATTTTGAAATGCACATATGAAAGGGTGGGAAGCCAAGGGGTACAAGTGATTCCTTTTTTCTATACAGAGTTAGGTACAGAAATAGGGTAGTTACCTTCATCAAAGAAAACGTAATGCATTGATTGCTATTCGTTACCCACCATTAGGGTTTTCATTATATACAAATTATTTGGTTTTAGAAATCACAGTTTAAACGAATGTTAATGGTCAATTTTAACCTCATTTGAAAAAGGCCAGAGTGGCGCCCATGCGATTCCACTCCACGTGACGTCATAGAGACCTAGTTTCTACACGAGAGGATAGGAGTTTTACATCGTCTGAGAATACCAATGCATGCATGAGTCGCAGAGCTCAGAGAAACATCTCGTAATTATCACTTATTAAAATTGTCTAAGGTCGGAAAGTTTCCTTCGTTTGATAAGGTAGTAATAATCCATATTTAAGCCAAGCACCACCTGCTAGCAGGGTACTCTGCTACCTGTTAGCAGCCTGCGTCGTATCAGCGCTCAAGCCTCGCCTCAAGGTCACCTCACAGGGCGGCAGCGGGAACCAGAAATACGTCACACGGACTTTTCCTATCATTCCTACTTAGCCGTCGCGTTTTCGCGCGCTTGAAAATTTTCACTTTCCGTTTCATCGCGAAAAATAGATATCGTCATTCGAAAATCTAATAGCGTAAAACACGTACTCCAGGAGTAATAATCTTTCGATTTAGGCAATAAAAAATAATAGGAAACCACCCTATTAGGTAAAGCAAACAAACGAGAACAATTAGATATTTAGTAAAGCAATTGATTTTCCACTCGATGTCAGCACAGAACTGAGACTCACTCGTATCCCTGGGCAACCAATTTTTGTGTATTTCTCCTAACAATTAACTTTACTTAACTCTGATCTTTCCATTCTATTCGGGTTTTCACCGCGTTTGTTGTGTTTTAGTGGCATCGGTTTCGCTGACATTGCAGTCAGCGTCTTCAGGTCGAAGGTGAGGAAATTGGAAAAGTTTTGGAAAACTGTTGTCACTAAAACCTAACAAACGCGGTGAAAACCCGAATAGAATGGAAAGATCATCTAATCAACGCCGCGAAAATTTTCGAACCTTTACTAAACTCTGTTTAGAAAAAATCACTTGTATCTCTTGACTTCTCACCCCCTCATGCATTAAACGTAGGGTGGAGCGACAGCATGATAAAATTACGACACACATGTAATATAGAGATGCAGCTAGACAATCCCACTGCCTATTAATGCAGCTGATTTTTTCTCTAAATTTACCTTTACATTT
Source organism: Ischnura elegans (assembly GCF_921293095.1). Taxonomy (NCBI): domain Eukaryota; kingdom Metazoa; phylum Arthropoda; class Insecta; order Odonata; family Coenagrionidae; genus Ischnura; species Ischnura elegans. The sequence goes on from NC_060252.1 coordinate 83,768,712, forward strand.
TAACATGGTGAGTAACTTGTAACATGGTTAATAGGACCTCAGCCGGTATCGTACTCTTCGGAGACTTTCGCCCAAATTGGCCGAAAGGCTGCCGCCTTTTTTGACACTTTCCCTCATGAATTTCCAGGTCGCTACGCTTACGTGTTTCATTCATTTCTACAAGAGAGGTGGGATATGGGGGAGGAAAAGGCTTCACGCTGCGCGCAGGAAAAATGAAACCGAGTAAAGGAACGGAGCGGGAGCATCAGAGCGTTGGTGCGCGACAGAAGAGCCGCCTCTCCGAGAGGCGAATGAAAAAAAAACGAGCAGAAAGACATCCGTTCACGTTAGCGGAAGTCGAGACGTGGGATAATGAGGACATGGTAAGAAAAGAGGGTTATGACGGACACACCGCATTACGGAAATTCGCAAGGGCCGAGGGGTGGACGATTGGTAGTGGTGGTATGAACCCGTTGGCGAAATCGACGAAGGTGAGGCAAAGTTCTGGGAACCACTTTCATCAGGTGATTCAATGAGTGACTCTTCATATTCTCTGGTGATCCAATGAGTGAAATATCATACTCTTGCTGGATGAGCACCACTTTTGATCAAACCAATGTTAGATCAACTCTAAAATATACTCATAAGGCCAATAATAGGATCGCAGGGAGAGGATATCTCATTGACCATAGTCATTTAATCAACCACCGAACTATTTCTTCGTGGCAAAGCGCCAAAGTTCCTCACCTCGTTAGTATCAAGTGCAGAGAGTTTTTTTAATGTTCCTAAGTTCCACTGTGACTGACATTTTTAATAAAAATATTTAGTTTCGTTCTAAAATGAAATGATTTTCACGCTGAAAATATTGCCCCAGGAAAATAGTTGGGTAATAATTTCACCTCACGAATATTTTGGAGCATAATATGCACCATGAAGGAACAATAAGCCATCTGTATGACCACGTACTTTTTTCGCAGATATACCCTAACCCAACCTTGGTCTTCACTATTATCTTAATGTCTAATTAAGGACATTGAAATTTCGAAAGCACGTACGGTAGCTCATTATTAATTTCCCCAATCACTGTAAAGATGGAAATACTTGACTAAGCTCGCGGTGGTTAAAACTCTCCCAAAATAAATCTTATTTTACCGGTGCTGATCGCGTGACATTAATAAGCAGAAACGAGGCAAAGATAATAAAGTGTGGCGAGAATTAACATTAATCAAGCTAAGATGATAATGGAAATAAAATGAACAAAGAAGGCCCTTAAAAATGCTCTCCCCAGCGTTAAGAAAGAATGAAAAAGAACAGCTAGGTTTTACAGGCGTTAATTTGTCAAAATATACATGATAGAACTGACACCATGGCCAGCTTGCAATGGGAACAGAAAAAGACATTCAAATGACGCTTTCAACACAAACGGGCAGTTTCATACAGCCACGAATTCACGAAAATTACAACGCAGAGGAACCAAAATCCGAGAGTAAAACTGATGCGCTAAGAGTGACACAAAGAATGGTTGGACAAGAATAGAGACCACTTACTACTACGACGACTCAAGCCCGAATTCCAAACTCCAAATGTGCATTAAGCCGGTTTCGTTCTTACCTGCAAAGGAAGGAAAATATTAAAATAATTAAATATAAGAAATGGGAGGAATTTTTAAAGTAAGCCAAATCACACCAGGAGAATTCCCTGTTAGTATCATAAAATCATTATTTTAGTATTCAGCTAGTTTAGATAGGTTTAGAAGGAGAATTTTACATATCATCCCGGCCTATCTTCCCTTCCACATTTCACCTCACTTTTTAATTCAAAATACGGGCTGCTCCCTTTCATTACATTCATTTTATCAACTTATTCTCGATTTCCACTTCGACATTTTCTAGTTATCCCGCCCATATGATTTTCCCAACGTCCCATATCTCTCTTATAGTACTCTATGTTTTCAGGGAATATTACTTGGTACGGTATTCCATGTCCATTCCAACGGTTTTCTTTACGTGACACAATGTCATGTGGACTGCCTTGGGTCAGAATCCTACCCTTCGGCCTCTGTGGCACAGGTGCCATTACCTGAAGAAATTTAGAATTATCTTCGCCGGCCTCGGTGGCGGTGGGGTAAAGTCCTCGCCTGCCAATCCGTAGGTCGTGGGTTCGAATCCCGCCTAGGTAGATGATCCCTAACCAGGGCATGGATGCTTGTGTTGTGCTTTGTTAATGTTGAAAACCCGTTGTAAAGGCCACAATGTGCTGTTCATGGGGAAATTGGAAATAAATAAATAAATAAATTCGCCAGTACAGCCACTAGGAGTAAGAGGAGTCGTTGGAATGGGCCAGCCTTTCCACCTCGATAAGGTTATAGCCCAGAGGAAAGAGAAAATAGCAAAGCACAGAAAAACATAACGGTAAATATCCGTAACAATTTCTCCTACATCTTCGTCGCAATTAGTCATCCCTTCAAATGGGCATTAAATGAAAAAGGGAAAAATGCACGGTGAAATATTCACCTCATATTCTAAACCCATACAACCTTTTCAACACGCACGAAATAAAAAAACATTTACTACATAGCTTAAGTAACAAAATACGGGGAATAACAAACCCTAGTTTCCAGGCATTGAGATGGGTATGCTACGAAAATGTAGTAGATTTTAGGTAGGCAGAAAAAGGTCTCAAACCAATTCCACAGCAAAATTTTATAAAAAAAAGAAGAGATAACTAAAACACCATTTTTCTTTTCCTCCAAGAGAGAGAATCGTAAGAAATTTTAGACCCGCTCTCGGTTCTCTTTCCCAAGGAAGAAAAATAAACACTCGTAAGAAAATGGCAGCTCACGTACGGATATAAACGGGCACCACAGTGGCATCTGATAAGCGTACACGCTGGCTACTGACGGAATGAAAACATAATGCACCTCTAGGGGTGATCTTGAGGGGAAAAGCACACACGTACTACGAAGGGAGTAAGTATGCGAAGATTCTCGAATGGGTTGCTCTGGAGTTCTGCGGAGATCCTCTGAGGCAAGGAGATGGAAGGTCGGTGATAAGATTAGGAAGAAAGGTAGGCCTTGCCAAGCGAGGGCTGGGACGATGTATCCCTGGGTGGAATATTTTCCCAGCATTCGCTTCAGAAGTCGGGAGGGAAATGGAGAGAACAAGTACGCTCAGAGTTATGGGGATGGAGGCTCTTTCAGAAAGTATAGTGCGTAATACAATTTTCCCGCCTCCAAGGAATCTTTGGACTGAGGAGACTTGGTACGGTGGTCTCCCTCAGAATCTATCAAGGTTTCCACAGATATGGAAAATCTAAGGCATAAATATCCAAGAAATTCAGAAGCGGTGGAGAAATCATAGGAAAGCTAAAGGATATTTTTTCATGACACGTAATGATTCTCATATTCTGCAGATAGCATCATTCTCATGGAATTTTCGTTGATTTTCATTCAATAATTTTAATAAGATTAAATAATTTCGCCCAGTGCGCGAATGGGGTAAAACAACCTTACAGTAATGCCTTCAAATCAAATAATTTCATACTGATTTGATGGGTATGGAGTCCACAAAATATCGTAAATACGTTACGGATTTTAATGAAGTTTACTTCCTAACATTAAAATTGCTAACTTTTTCCATTTCCCATAATTACACAGAGGTTAGGGATTCAATGCTGGCCACAGCTAACTTGGCAGCAGCTATGAGTGATTTTTTAGTATTTGTCCTCATGAGCACGAATATTACATAAGAGGATCCTCAAGTATGTCCCTACATGAGTTGTCACCCACCGCGAATTTGAATGGGTTTACAAATGTCGCCACTCGCGTCGCTGACGGACAAAGTGATCCAAGTTTAACGGGGAAATGAGGTATATTTAGGGGTGCAAACCGAAATTTATACACATGATGATGTGTTCTATTAAATGTATGACTTTTCAATGCTATTCCTTGCAATTACAAACATTGTAATGCAAAATTGACTTGAAGAAGAAAAGTCAAGAGTGGAAGCATTCGAAATGTGGTGCTATCGAAGAATGATGAAGATAAAATGGATTGACCGCGTAATTAACGAGAAAGTGTTGAGAAGAGTGGGAGAAAATAGAAGTCTTCTAAAAAGCTTAAGGAGAAGACGGGACAACTTAGATGGCCACATTATGAGGCATGATGGCCTGATGAAAACAATCGTAGGAGGGCAGGTGGAAGGGAAGAAGGGCTAGGGACGGTCTCGGATGAGTCACCTACATAGAACAGGTTATAAAGCATGTACAAGAGAATAAATATGTCGCTAAAGGCTAACGAATAGGAGAGCGGAGTGGAAAGATGCGCCAAACCAATCTTAAGGCCGTTTTACACGGGGCACGGAATTGCGCAGGTTAGAGCTGCATTAATTTCTAAAATGGCGTGGAATTGCGCGAATGCATGAACGAAATTAGAACGGGCTATTTTGCCGTCTCGCATCCACGCATTCTCGCATGTGTTCTAGCAATTCCCCGCTTTACACGACGCAATATTGATTGCGCCTTCGCACGTACGTCAGATTGCGCAATTCCGTGTATCGTGTAAAATTATGAAATTGTTCCTCCTGTTATTGTAGTCCTCTGTAATTGGCCTCGAGCTGTTTTTGGATTAAATAAATAAATAAAACGGCCTTTAGGATTGTTGACTAATGATGATGATAATGCAAAATATTTATAAAAGTGGATAGCACTGCACTCATCACTGCGTCGCGGACACTTTTGAAAATAGATTAAAATGCGACCGAAGTTGCGCCAGAAATCAGCATTCTATGGAGTGGAATTGGGCCTCCTCGACGCAGTCCCCTTTCTCATGAGCAAGCGACGTTGTGGGCACAAGGAGGCGAAGGGAGATCGGTTGAGGACGGAGGTGTCGGGGTCGATCGGCAATCAGCTAACGGAGCGTGGAGGAAGCGCCAGGAAATGAAATCCGTAATCTCGTGAGCGCAAGTGAGGCTCCACTCTCCGCTAGACGCTACATAACAACACAGTAAGGTCTTCTCCCCTCCTCTTGCGAAAGGAGGCGACGTGAGGGTGCCCCTGAGAATGGGACGGACGGAGTACACTTTCAAAATTAAATGGGACGCTACCATGGGATTGGAAAAAATATCACATCGCAGTGAGGTGCGGAAAAAAACAGGTGCGAAAGAGGTAAGCGACGTCTAGACGCTTAAAAGCGTGGGCAGAAAATCAAAATGGGGTATTAAATACGAGATGAGACGGAGTGGTGAGTTTAAAGTTATTTAATAAAAATCAGCGAGAGGTCCACGAAAAAGAAAATGCTGTCTGCAAAAAGTGAGTATGTGGGCAAATAATTTTGATGAAGTTTCTATCAGGTTGGAGGGCATAGACGGGCACCCACATACGTTTCCAGTACGCAGGCCGCCATAGAAAATGGTCTCCACCGACATGCAGCCCAAATAAGCTGCTCGCAAAAATCCGTCTTCCTACATAGACTATTCACACTAAAGACGACATCAGACTTTGCCCACGACAATTTAAACGAATCAGTCAATAAAGGCAACTGACGACGAATAGTGGGACAATTCATAATCATCGTGATAAAAATCAAATCGGAGCGATTTTAACTAATAATATCTCACTTTACCAGAAGATTGTTTCAGCCTGAATTAAGAGCATGGCTGGTCAGAATGTTTAACTATGAAGGAAATTTTAACTCAGCGTTTTAAGAGATTTAAAAGCATTTGACAAAAATTTTCAACATCACCGCATAAGCTCGTCAATTTTCTGACATCACCCATTTCGCTGAGTAGTCAACTGCTGTTCTTAAAATTATAGGTTACACCTTAGCAATGGTTGAGAAGGCGGAGCTTATTTCAGTTGAATCCACCTCGTTAACAATTTCTTCTTCGTTGAAAGTAATGCAGACCCCGTAGGACCCATGTCGGAATTCGTTAAGAGAGGGTAACACACACATTTCTCGAAAAGAGAGGAACGTAAAATCAAGGCGAAGCAGGAATAAACCACTACATTCTTATTAAAGACAGCAATCACGCTATACTTTAAAATCTTTTCGGTATATTCGCAAACTCGCACATGAGATCTCAATCGAGAATACTAGGACACCAATCAATAATAAAACACTGAAGGAAACTCAAACAAAAACTCTTTCCCGGCTGAAAGTACCCTTTCAACTCGCCATTTTTTCCACCTCAAAAACCGGTTGAGATAAAAGAGAAAGCTATTATACGCGCACACAACGCGTGAAAAATGTCCACGTAACAGCCTGCAGGGATTTCAGTTTATTGTGAAACACAACGATATATTTCAGTGTTCCTTGAGCGCTTACAAAAGCAAGGAACTCCAGGAAAAAAAGGACACTTGGATTAATTGCGATGGGAAAATCGGGAATCGAACCACTCAAATTTGAAGAAAGATTTGTAGTTTTTTCTGCTGTGTTCACAAAGATATATAGGTCCCTTGATTGCTAAGCGAATACGTCCATGTTGTCCTCGCGTTTCCATCTTGGATGGACCGTGAGGACCGAATACCTAGCTATATACACCTACGTATAGCTGTCATAGGCATCAATGAACCTTAATTGGGACGTGCTCTGCGCAATGCTATGCATAGCAGAAAATTTTCAAGATTCCCCGTCCTGGTATTTATTCCTGTGCCACCGAAAAGAGCAGCATTTGATTTTACATCGGGATATTCAACGCAACAATTAAACGTACAAGAACAACCATTCCCGGGATGGGAGCAACCTACCCAGGCGGGACTCGAACCCAGGACCTCTTGTTTGGCAGGGAAGGGCGTCACCGAGGCCGGTAAATTCACCTTGATAATCAATTGATTTTCAACGCCGCTCATGCGACAGTAAGAACTGCAACAAGATACTAAGGCCTACCATTAACAATTGATAAAAATTTTTGGAAGATTGACGACGACAGGTATCAATGTTTCCTGCAAGAAATAAATTCATGAGGGTTTACACGTACGTACCATTGAATTAAGTACCTCATACGGCTACACCACATTTTTCTCGAAAGAGGCCTCTTCGTTCATTCCTTCGAGTAGATTAGATACTACGAATAAACAGGCATACCGATTGAATATGCTATTTCTATAGATACGTTGACAGTTTTTCACAAGGCACGCCAAGTTGTTCTACAATGCACACCTTTCTGTTTTCCACAATACGACATAAGCCAAAAGAGAAATAAGTTACAGGCTTGCCTGCTTTCAAGAATAAAATAGTTTACAGAACTACCAAAATATGTGTATTACGCTGGGTCAACAAATTTCGTTTACGATAATTGAGAAAAATAGTCAAATACCTAAAGTTGCCTTTTCTAAATGCTTCAATATACATTATCCATCATTAGCTCTCAAGTTATGCAGAACAACTGATCTGCTAAATCAATTCACTTTTAGCTAAATTTATATTTATGCATAGGAATTTAACTCTTATTTTCAATCACGGAACTCAGAGAACTTAATCTGCATGATAAGATCTTATTAAATGGATTGCATGCATACAGTTTCAAAAGAAATTGACGCAATGCGTGGTAACCCAGATAGATACAATAAAACTGCTGATTTAATTAGAAGTACCTATAGGAATTTCCCGTTGGTTTGAGAGCAGAATGCGCTGATATACTCCATGAATATTCATCTAGAAGCCGAAAGAGTATGCGGCCTCTGGAACGACCTACTGTAATCCAATACACACATAAAAATGCAGTTTTCTTATTGAGGAAATGCTAATCAAATTTCAACGTTATTCCGCGCTTCAAAAATTTAATAAACACATATTTTATGTGATGAAGAAATTCCTCATGAATTCACTATGCCAGGATACATCATTTAAATGAACCTATGCTCTACTTTTACAAAGTGAATGGTTTACGTACACTCAAAACAAATTGTAACAAACGTGCGAAGCTAAAAAGAGCACGCATACATAAAGAGGTGCATAATGGCCAAAAATAATAACCTAAACGTAGTATTAAGACAACCGCATATATAGGGATCGAAGACTCCTTGCCTATATAACACACTCCTAAAATAAATAAACACCGCTACGTTTCGGAAGTTTAGACCACTACGGGTTACGAATTTTGTTTATGTCGTAAATACCTAAGTATCTATTCATATTTTTGAGCGAGTACCCGGAACATTCTCTAAGGTATAACCTGGTATTTGACATCGCTAGTGAGAAATAAAGTAATTTCATGAAATGACACATGTTTCTCAGCTCGTGTGCGACTGTGGTCACCACCAGAACTCCAAACATTCCTGAGCTCGGTGACCGTAAGCCGGAGTCGACCCCGCGATACAGATCTTGGTTAGGTGGCCCTAACGAGGTGGTAGTTGCTCGGGAGTTGGCGCGGCATGAGAAAGGCGAAGGGTCAGACCGCGAGTGAGATCCCATATCTCAGCCGGAACGGCTCTGCGAAACGGGATCCGTAAATTCCGTCACAGTAGCGTACTCGCGCACCTCGTAAAAGGAGAGGAAGGGACACCGACCACCAAATCCCCTTCGCCGACGTCCTGGAAGCAGTCCATTCTCTCTGAAGAACCTTCCCAACTCCGACAGATCCTCCGAAAAAAATTGTAACACAGCTCCCACGCTTCCGGTTCTTCTCCTCCTTGGCCATTCATTGATGACAATAGTTTCGTACGCGTTTCATGGAACACTTTCCCGCCGAGGTGTTTCCTCAGCTGTGACTTTGCGATGGTGGAAGCGTTCTCCAAGAGGTCTTTAGTGTTCAGATCATGACCAATAAGATGACTTCTAAATTCGGGCAAGTCTTCAGTTAGCACCAATTATTATGAACGTATTTTTTTTAATTATACTACCATCTTGAACTCAAATAATTGACATTTCAAGAAGTATTGTTACCAAAACAATGATCAATTATTTACTGTAAAGAAATATAGCCATAATAAGTACTTAAATCGTCTAAAATACTGAAATGCTTACGAAATACTTGAAGTGTGGACCAAATGGAATAGCTTCGCGAGATAATTCACCATCATGCCACATAACTCAAATAGGTTTTTGGAGTAATTTAATAAGGATTGCCGCAGCTATCTTCAAGCGAGTACATGAAAGCAAAAGCATGGGCAACGCTTCAACCGTCGCATTTATTAAGAAGCCAATGCGACCTAAAACAGTTCCCTCGAGCGGGTTTGAATTTATTTTCTCGGGAAAGAAACGAAATCTGTAGAACAAAAACAACGACGAGGAATTGGGCAAGCCTTTACTAGGAATACAGGTACTACCACTTCGTCACTCCATTCCACAGGAAGTTGGCTCCAGGGAGACATTCGAGATTCAGCATTAACTCGGGTATAAATCCCGAGGCGGTAGGAGGAGGAGGAGGCAAGGGCATGTATGCGGTTAGGCGAGCGTCGAGAGGTTGGGCGGGTCCCAGGGCATCAGGACCCGTGCGTCGTCGTCTCCTAATCATAATTTGCACGGGGATGGTGGAAGGCCAAGGGTTTGTGCCCTGCCACCCCTTTTCCGCGGCATTAAAACCGCAAGCCTTAAATCTTAATTAATTGGATTCTCCGACGGAGGGGATGAAAAGCTGAAGAAGACGTGAGGGATCCTTGCGAGATATTAAACCTGGCTCGAGATTACGCGATGCGTTAAAAGAGGTTGTTTAACATCTTTTGAGTTGATGCGGCGGCCTAGGCGTAATATTATGCGAGCACGACACGGGTGGATGAGCGCCGCGAATTACTTTCGAGACGGAAGCTACATGATGAATCGCATAAATTAATACGTCTCCTCTTTCAACTCGAGCCTTAAACGAAATTGGGCAGCAAGTTAAAACAATGGGAGCGGTAGAAAAAGGAACTTTGTTTAACATAGATGAGCGAAACATTAAAGCAACACAGTATAATAAAACGCCGATTTAATGTGGACCAGAAATGAAGGCTCGTTGTCCACCTTCAGTTACACTAGACAGAGACTAATGCATCCAAGGGAAAACTGTCGACTAAAAAAAGAGTCGCCAGATACAAGAAATACCCAAAATTGGAAAAAAAAGTCCACCGCCTCACGACCCCTTCCATAGGCGTAAAGCAGGGCGTTCTCTCACTCACATGAAAGAAGGAATTTGAAATGGTGAGGTGTACGATGATAATAATTTTAAAGTTGAACAATATATATTACGTTCTCTCGTCGCACATACATAAATGAGTACCTGTAGCCTTTTTTTATCCACCTCTCTCCATTTTGATAGCTTCAACTACACCCACGCATAAAATCTCACTTCGAAAATAGTTGCCACATCAAAACATGTCCCGTTAGAACTACGAATCCAATACGAAATTAGCTTTCCTTTAGATTTATTTTTAGATTCCTTGACCATAACGGCTCCGAAATTCCCTCTCTAAATTGTAATAAACACAATAATCATTACAGAACGTTCAAAGAAAGTGGCACTCAAATGAACGAAATCAAAAATCTACATCAAAGATGTGGTTCAACGGAATGGAAGAAGCACTACAATCAAGGGCACGTGGTGTCAAGCAAGGGAAATTGCTTCTGATGAAACGCCCTCCATCATACTCCAGGGATTCATTTTAATGTGAGTATAGGAGGACGTAATTATACCTCCGAAAGATCCACGGCGAAGAGAGCAGAAATATCGACGGGGAAAAGCTAGTAGGTACAACTCGCTCCTGAAGACAACTCACGACAAGTAAATGAGCACGCAAACTTGTAAACAAAGGGGAATAAACTTAAAAATGGAAAAGGGCGGTACAGTCGCCGTATTTGACAGCAACATCCTCTACGGATACAGTGAAACAACGCGGGCGTAACTTACCATCAGTGCAGAAAATATTTTAAGCTAGAATGGATTGACGGTAAAAAATATCAGTGCGCCACAACGTACTCCATAGTGCTGCACATCATTGATTAGTACGTGTCAGCATGATCATTCAAAGAATGCTCCACAGTCCAAACACGTAATATGAAGAAACGTCACCAGCATCGTAAGGATTCAAAACACGCCTCGAAGTTTTCATAACTTTCGGGTTCGGGTTAAAGAAAAAAAAAACATCCCAAGTCAGCCAACAGCACGCCCGTATTGAATTTTATCTCCATACCATCGCAAACACACTCACACCACCACCTGATCCTTCATCATACCCACCCCCACCCTTATCCAATATTCTCCCCCCACCCCACTTCCAATCGTTCCCAGGCCATTCAATCCCCGATCGGCCATCGCCTTGCTCGGCGGAAACGGCCGCGGAGCGTTTCCGCGAATACCCAATGAGGACTTCCAGGAAATGAAGACGGGCCCGGCTTATGGGCACTCTTTCTTCCCTCGCACCCGTTCCATGGCAATTTTAATCTCCTCGTACACCACCGCACCACGCTATTCTGGAGACGAAGTAGTAAGGGTGCCTATGTCCAATCAATAAACGACCTACAAGAGAATGTGGGCGTACAGCAGGGGGTGTTGGGACTTGAAAGAACGCGGAATAGTGAGGTGTTCGCCTCGCTAGTAGTATATTTGATATTGCTCATTCTTTACAACGTCATTCATCGATGGTAAATAAATTAGATTCCTACAACGGTGTGTTAGCCACTACCTCTCCCAGTTTTGATCCCTTCCGCTGCACCCACAAAACATATTCTTATTTGAAGAGTTTATAGAACTTCTTACCAACTCTACTTGCCTAAAGTCGACTTGATCTACGGTTTGATAACTCGAAATAATTAGGTAACTATCCTTTCGATCTTTCACAGCAGAAGGTGTCTTTCTATGTCAATGGAAGACAAGAATCGAATTAAAACTTCTACTGTCGACAGCCAATTCATCTTCGAATACCGAGAGTTAATCGATTTCCGATAGTCACTATATTTTCTATGGCTAATTTGCAGATATAGTAAACTGATAATCGATGATTGACGGACAAACGATTGTTGACACCAGCATAAACTATTCTGACAACGTGGTCGGTTGCATCAATGTAAATTCAACCAATGACCCACATGAAAAACAGAATCTACTAAACAGAACATAATAAAGGGTTTCCTTGCCTTTACTTACGGTTGAATGGTTAAGATTGATTGGTGAATTAGTGAAAGAGAATTGCCTACGACTCAACCTATTCTTCCACGTAAGGGAAACTCACTGTATACTTCGAACTCATCATCAATCGACGATGCAATGGTGAATAACTGCGTAAATGGAAGGCATCGAATACAGTGAAACCTTGATTGCTCGAAGAACGGGAAGCTCCGAGTAGCAGGAATCCAAGAAATACAGGAAATTTAAATTCAGTATCCGACAAGTATATTATGTGCCCTCTCACAAAAAGTCTACCCACTTAAGGCTGTACCCATAGAAATTTCAGTACATTTCAATGTAACGCATGGCCAAAAAGATATGGAACAATAAAAGAATTGCATGGATCCGATATTTACACGACAAGGAACGAAAATACACTAAACTACATCTTTATTCTAGGAAGGTATACATGAGGAAAGAGAAATAGAGGCTATTCAATGATCACGGATTAGTCATTATTCCCTACCGAGAAATGATCCTCCGCGGAAGGAAAGGAAGCTTTCTCTAGGGAATTAAATAAAGGTAACGTTAGATTCTGCTCAAAAACCTCAAAGAGAGGTTCAGGAAACTATCATCGTCACTCAGGGCAAAATGAAAAAGTCGAATATTCATAAAAACATGGTTCCTACTGAATTTGTTCTATAATGATAAATATATTTCCTCGACTTTCTCAGAAAGGTGTAGGGAAATATTTTTCCCTAAAATTGCATACTCAATGCCAATTTTTTAGAAAGACAGAGAAGAGAACTCAGCTAATCACCTTTCAAAAACCCTTCTCGTATAATTCTGCAGAATTTCCTTAATCCTTAATCAAAACAAAATCGTTTAAAAATTTTGATAAGTAGATGGAATAGGTAATCACGGGATTTTACAGCAAGTGCAATGTGAACACCAAAAAATCATGGATATCGAATTCTCCGACTTCAACGCGTTTTCTAGAACCATTTGTAATCCGATGAATTTTCCGAATCTGTATGATCCAATAAATGAAATATAAGAGTATTGATTGATAAATGTGATAAAACCAGTCGTTCAGAACGAAAAAAAAAATTCTTTAGCAGTAGGCGATGGGACACTCGCAGAAACGGAAAGTTAATTAACCCAATCATGGTTCCCGTCATTAAAAAACGTATAATATTTATAAGACGCAATAAACAATTGGACTTGAAGAAACCGGTACATAGTAAATAATGCAAAAATAAAACTTCGGAGATAATACAATGGGGATAATACAATAATCATTGCAGAATTGGTTGGTTCAGTGAGAGTTAATTTATCACGTTAAGACTGGTTTTCATTAGATACCAATATAATTAAACGTAACGCATCCCATAGATAATTAAATTTACAAAATAAAAAATTCTTACAAAATTATGGGAGAGTACGAATACATTTAGGTCCAATTGAATCTAAAGGCCAAAAGAAAAGCCGAAAATGATGCGCATTATGCCAAACAGCACTTGCATACAAATGAAGCGACCAGAAAGTTAATTATTTCAGACTTATTGTTAGTGCCAATTTTACAGCAACCTCTGCTGATGAAACAAACATAGTCATATACGAGGCAAGTGATTAAAAATATGAGAAAACCCTCCCATGCATTACTATCAATATTCCATAGTTAAAAAAAGTAGGGAGCTAGAAAAAAACTCCAACATTGCAATAATACACACTCAAATCGACATTAGGCAGCTGTCATTATATGCGAGCTACATTTAATTGCCAAATTTAACATTTAAGTTTCAGTTTTACTCTTCAAACAAAAAACCACGTTGATACAAGATTATTGCGACAAAAAGGCGCTATTTTTTTATAAATTAAAACCCGTACTTTCAACTTGAGTAGAATTCCGACTATTTGTTTGACACTTCACCTTTTAAAACTCGTATAAAATCATTTTTGTCATCAGATATCACTGAAAACTGAACATTCAAACATTAACTTACCCCGGAATATTTTCTACAGTGAGAGATGCGTACCTCAAAAATCCGTTTCATCAAGAACCAGGCCTAGCGTGTTCGAGCATGTCAAGTATAGTATAATCGTTTTAAATTAAGGAAACATTTAACTATGTCGTCGGACGACAAAGATAAGACTCGCATCATCCGTTCTCACATGGGGTTATCAACTTGACCTCAAGCGTCGTGGACATCAAAAGTGCCCGCCCTTGAACAGACAACAGGGATGCATGTACAAACTTGCGAATGCCAGCATATTTGCTTCACCGAACGCAAAAACTAATAACAGCACTGCAATACCACACTGAAATACAACCATTTGCAGCCATCCTATCGACAAGACTTAACAGACTAGAATAGTAACCCTGTCATATTCTTATTATCCCGGTGCTTCATTACTGACCATGAATTTCAGATCAGCATAATTAACGGTTGCACACGGAGAAATATCTAATACACACTGAGAAACGATACGCTACATACTTAGCGAGAGACTGTATTCTTTGATATTTAAATAATTATACAAATTGTAATCTTTACCGATTTGAACCGGTAAAGGAAATACTAAATGAAATATAGTGCATTGAGCGGTTTTTCAAATTTTTTAAATTATTTCCAACAAATTGCTTCTCTCCTGCCTAAAGTCTTCACCATACTTCGAGGATAAAATTTATTTTTTTAAATGATATCCCATTAAAAAAAATCATGAGGTATGTCGTGAACATTTCAAAGGAGTCACGATAAAAACATACAATGGTGTGGAAAAATAAGCGGAGATTAATTATACAGGTAGCACCGAAAATTTCAAAAAGTTGACCACTCGGCATAGTTTAACTACGACTTAAATTTTACCTCGTATCTCCACCTAAAATGGTCACACAGCTTTCTTCAATACTTTCCACGAAAATTGCATCATAATGCACCCTCGAAGAACAATTTGGACGGTGAACTAAGATGAGAAAAAATGGATACAAACGAAAAAAAAAGCTGCGGAAACATCGTTTTTGGCACAAAGGAAGGGTTTAGAACAGGACCTCGTTCCACCCTTAAGTGGAGTAACCCCAATACCTTTTATTCTTTGAAGCTGGTTGTAACTGGAAACACTCAAACACGACTGGGAAACGCGAGCACCTCAAAGCCATCAACGACGCACCGTGCCCGGCCCTCGAGTCTAGAAGATAGATTTCAGCAATTCTCTCATTGTTAACACTCTTTCTACCACAAAGTCGTACTCCTACGACTAGGAATGAGAGTGGTGGGGGGAATTCAACATTCGAAACAGCTGCAGCACTTGACAGCAGGGTGCATTGAGGCCTAACTAGCCTTTGAAATGGGACTACGGTTCGTACAACGAGACCCACTCAACACTGCAAGGGCAACTTCGCTCACTCTCTCGAGAGGGGAATGAGTCATCGCAACGGAGTCATCAGCTCGTAGATTGGTTTCCCAAAGCCGCAGACCCCGTCCTCTCCTGCAACCCATTGAGGAAGTCAGCACCAGAGAAATCGCGTAGTTCAGAGGCGTAGGAGAGGAGAAAAAGGGGGCGAAATGCAACTCTAACTCCGCAAAACCGTCCGCCAATCATCTATTACTCTGCAACCACCTATTATTATTATTCCTAGAGGCAATCTACCGCTCAAGGCATGGTCTAACGGAAGTCGTCGCCCAACTGCATAGATTCTCAAAGCACCAATTAAATTAAATTCCGAAATGAACGTCCACATCACAAATTTACAACAATATTATTGTTTCATCCGTTTTTCTTATCCAAGTTACTGGCAAAGCAAAGTCATTCAGCGGTCACAGCCCAGAATTTTTTTATTCAGAAATTACTTAAACACCAAAATATTATCTCAATATATTAAATTTTGGCGATGCTGCGACAGTTCATCTACATCTACATAATACCCTGCGAGCCACCTCTAGGATGTTTGGCAGGGGGTGATCAATCACCAGCATGCAGCATGCATTTGGACTCCCACATGCACACCACTTCGTCCAAAAAACGTCCCGCATAATAACAAACTAAACTACTATATGCTGTTAGAAATAGAATATAGAATAGAATTTCAGAAACATGCATTACGTTTTACATAGGTTAGTAGGCTAAACTACAAGTCATGCAATCTATTTACGAGTTCTATTGCTGCCGTTATAATCTCTTATTGATCGTGGAAAAAATGACATTCGGAATCTTTCTGTTCTGCAATCTATCTCTCTTATTTTATTTATATGATCTGATCTTCCGTAGTACGTTGGCGTCCGCAAGATATGGTTAACTTCGTCAGAAAAGACACTGCTCTTGAATTTATCTTAAAGGTTTAGTCTATTTTTCAATCTACGGTCCGGCAGAGATTCCCATCCGAGTTTATCTAAGAGGTCAGTTACACTAACAAGACTATCGTAACGACCTTTCACATACATGGCAGCTCTTCTTTGCACGCGTTCTAACTCTGTTATTAAGCCTTTTTCATGAGGGTCCCAAACACTGGCAGCGTATTCCAGATGTGGCCTAACGAGGGAAAAGTAGCTAATTTCTCTCACTTTGTCGTCGCACTTTCCCAATATTCTTTTAACAAAACCCATTTTACGATTAGCGAATTAGTTAATAAATCTCCAAAAAGATCTCTTTCGTTTAAAGAGCGCGGTCCTACACAAATCGTCTATAGGGAATAATCCAACTTCAAGATTCATTTTCTCCTGGCGTTCAAAGGATTCAGAGTTATCTCCATTTATAATAAGTAATTTTTGGCAGTTAATCTTTGCGACAGTTTACAGGTAGTAACCTACCGCATTCAGAATACAACTTTTTTCTTTGAGCCACAGGATCATATCCTCCAACGCTAAATTAAGTCCATGGATTATCTCTCTATATCAAATTTGTACGTCCAAAACTCTTCCTTCCTTTATCGCACCTACGTATATATATATTTTTTTACTTTTATCACAAATTCCTGCACACTCTCACCCCTAATTAATCGTTTAGCGACATTCTGCTTTTTCTTAATCCCATACACCCTTCAGTTTCCGACCACAATATCAAGCATTTGCAGGTTGATTTGCTTTTCAATCAATGAAACATATTCCAATACAAAATGGGATATTAATATCTTCCAGGATGTAAGGTAGTCGAGAAAAACAGAATCCTCGTAAATGTGAGACGAAACTACGCAAATTTATTACATCTTAAAGGGAAAAGATAAAATAAAATGTAATTAAATGAAAGTGACAAGGCGATGGAATAATGAACGACCCACCGATGGGCCACTAATGCTTGGGTAGCAAGTCAGCAATCCCGCTCACAATCAGTTAAAAGAGTATGACAACCACAGCGGTAAGTAAAGCAGGGCACGTTTAACCTCAGGCATGGGATTAAAAAAATAAATTGAACTGCTAATCACGGCGATGTGGATAACCGCCACATAATTATCCCGAGAAACCGCGGCAACCAGCTACGAAAAGAAAATAAGGAAACATGACTTTTACTCGGCCAGAAATTTCGACACGGATAATTTTGTGGATCAATATCGTCGACTCACATTACTTGTTATGGCTACAATAAAATGCATAATCGGTTGGGTCTGAGAGCGGTGCACCCACCGTACTGGCTAGAAGGTCGCAGTTGGGAACCCAGCCTTAGGCAAGGGCGAGCTGAGCATAATAAATTTTCCGCAATGAAACTGCCTCACCAAACACTGACACCCATGAGACAGAAATCTTTAAGCAAATGCCTATTAATGCGGCGACTAAGTCAGTGATGCTATAAACCTCCATTCAGAGCCAAAATAGAGTTTCGTTTGAAACATATAGATGCTCGATGAGAAATATCGATTTTTTTAATTCTTGACACAGGATTTTGAAAAAATATTTATTTTTAAAGTTTATATGGCATGTATAAATTATTATAAAAAGTGACCTAAGGGTTATGATCCGTTAAATTGAAGACCGAAAACCCAATTTACCGTTCTCCCACTCCTACACCAAACCACTGTGTATTCTCCAATTAAATATGGCTAAATCCCGAATACTTTTCTTTCTATCTAGGAACCCTGCTTTTTCCAGTTACGCGGTCAACGAACTAGCTTAGCTCAAACACAATTTTAAACATTCACTCCCCCACAAGTTTCCTTTGAATTGGAGCTATGATGATCGCGTTATCTGGGCCTCATGATACGAAACCAAATTAGACTACTCACTAGAATAACTCGATCTACGACACAAGAAAACTTCTGGCAAGTCACGGGAACGGAGCGGGATGATACCACGAACAGCTCCCGCTCCGTAACCGCGACATCATACCCACCGCACGGACAACGCGTCATCGCGGATCGGCGCCGCAATTTATTTCATGACGCCGCCGTTAGGGGGCAAGGCGGCGCGCATAACAACCATTCACGGCACCGCAAAGCGAAGAGAGCTCATTCTCGCTCCGATAGCCTCCGCGCCAGATTCACCCGTAACCGAAGCGAAACAAACGAATCCTTGCCGCATTAACGAGACGGACGAGGAGGAAAAATAAATGGAGTTTCGAGAAAGTACTCAGCGACCAAGCTCAATGGATTCAATTCATAGGGAGAGTTGCCATGAAACAAACAGCGACTGGTTGCCTTTGAAGCAAGCCAAGGACCAACCAGAAAGCCATATTAGGGAATAGGTTTAATCCAGGAAAACTGACGGACACCTGGAATGTTTCAAGGAATGAAAAAGCTCGCTAATATACAGGGTGGAGAAAATTATGTCAATGAATTTTAACCCTGGATAGCTGATTCCAGTAGCAACCAAAGTCACTAATGATGTTTAGGTTAGAAACGCGCCATTTTAAACAAAAGAAACTTAAAGCTTGGCGCTCTGATTGGCCGCGATTTTGCCTTGTTGCCGGATGCCTAGGCTATATCACCATCTCGGAGAGGCAAAGGATTTGAAGTCTTGAGTTATACAGGGCGTTCGGCAACAGGGCAAACTCGAGACCAATCGGAGCGCTTGGCTAAAGTTTCTGAAGTTGAAAAAAGATGCAAAAAATCGACCTACACATCATTGGTAATTTTGGTTACCACTGAAATTAGCTATCCAGGGTTCAAATTTCGTGACACAAATTTTCTCCACTCTGTTTCGATGCATCAAGTGAAGGAAAAAGATGAGAAGCTCAAGGTATTTGCGATGCTAGCATGGTGAAGAATGTAGGTACAATGGACGGAGAAGAATAAGAACGAATACATCTTCTCACGCGGATTTATTCACCGTTGAACGAAATCCCTCTTTTCGGGAAAGCGTCGATGCAGTACGCACTCAATTCAAAACTGCATTACCCTCCCACAACACCGAAATCACACGTAAAGCGCCTTTAGCTAATGGTTAACGACATCCAGCACAGGGTGATACCCACGCCCCCTCCCAAACATCCTTCCGAATCATTCCTCACCGCGCACGGGCAAGAAGACTTAGCGGGCTGACGTTGAAGTGAAAATAAAAAGCCTCTCTGTAACAGGTTTTGGGTCCTCGTGCGGAGGTCCCGGCGGAGGCGATTCGGACGTTGGATATGGGCCGAGGAATGGCGTCCAGAGGGGGCAAAACGAGTCGAAGGCTGTGGCGTGGAAAAAGAGGCGAGAGGAATATTTAAGCGGGGAGAGAGAGAGAGAGAAGTGGATGGGACGCGAGATTAGAATCCACTCCTCTTCACGGATGCTGCGTGAGCGAGAGACACTGTGAGACTTAACTGGAGGGGGCGGAGATGAAGATGAGGCATGCGAAAGAGAAGAGAAATAAACGGCTATCGAAGGGATAGCCACTCTGTTAGATGTACTTCGTACAATGACTCCTTTCAGAGAAATACAAACCGTCGATCAGATCGGAGAAAGATCCGAGAAACTACGCAAAATTCCAGCATACGAAGAAAGAAGAATTTTTATTTATTCGTTTAATTATTCAAAAACAGCCAATACGGACGGTTGCATTGATTAATATAATAATTAATTTACTCTGAAAATTTTGAGTGTACAACTGGTAACAACAAAGAAGATGGAGTTTTAGGTGGTCTCCAAGGTCATAAGACCAGAATTTAACCACCATCAAATAAGAAAAATGTATGCCAAAAAACAAATGCAGTAACAATTACACAATTGCCGGCCTCGGTGGCGGCGGGGTAAAGTACCTCGGTAGATTGCCCCTATCCAGGGCAAGGTTTTTTGTGATTGTACTCCATTGTTTGTTGTTGTAAACATTCCCTGCTGTAAAGGCCTAT
This sequence comes from Ischnura elegans, assembly GCF_921293095.1. NCBI lineage: Eukaryota > Metazoa > Arthropoda > Insecta > Odonata > Coenagrionidae > Ischnura > Ischnura elegans. Next base: position 83,788,964 of record NC_060252.1, read on the forward strand.
GTGCTGTTTACACGGTGTTGTAAATAAAATTAATAAGTATTGTAAACTTATAATCTGCAGCTTCAACAAATATAAACTATAAATTACAAAAAAGAATAAAACATAAATATTCAGAATAAATCTTTTCGACGCTGCCTCTTTAGTATTCGAAGGGCATTGATAGACAAACGAAATGGTGTTGAACAAGGTAGGAAGTATGCACAAAAAATTGATCTCTGGGTGAGATAAAGACGAAGTTAAAGTTTAAAGTTGGTGTGAAGGACGTAACGCAACGGTAAAGTTTGGATTACAATATTCAAACGCGATCTCCTCCCTAAGAATACAATCTCCTTCGAAGCCGATAAGCTTATGAATGAATAATCCGCGCCGTATTGCTGCACAGATTTTGCAATAAAGCAAACAAAACGATACCAACTTTCAGAGTAAATAATAATTTCAGAATGTAAATACTTTCGGTTCCACCATCCTCGCATTAGGCTATGACGCCTTTGAAGGTACTTAAGGGAAATGAATAATACAAGAAACACAAAAGCTATCTTGTTTCACAAAAGATGACGATGAGCATCCATACACATAAGTACAATACACCATATAATTACAATACATACATCCACATTTTCCACATCGGCTTTCAACGGCTAAAACTGATCTATAGCCTCCGATATTGTGATGAATATCGAATAATGAAATTCTATTATGGATGCATCCATAGGATGGTTTCCCGTTATTTTTTATTGCCTATATCGACTGAATAGTCCGTCGAATAACTTGGCTGGCATTCAAAGAAACCGTTTAAAATCTAATAGTGAAAACCATCGTCAACTTATTACCACCTGAAAACACTCCCGATGTCTGCCAGAGGCATCAAAGACATTATCGAAACGTCGACGGTTACACTACTCGCATTTATTTCGATTATTAGACCCATGGAACAAACCAATCGGTAACACTTGGTAACTACTATCGGGAAAGGTTAAATTATTATTCTACCACGCCGTAGTTTCCAGAGCCCCAAAATAGCATGCTTTGGGAGGAATTTTTTTTATTTCCTCTCATACCACCGAAAACAGCACTGCATTCGCCCCTAGGCCGGGAATTTCTAACAAATTAGCAACTTGTTAGAAACAACAAGTCAACAACTGAACATACACCAACGGCCACACCCTTACTTTTGCGCCTTTTTTAATATGTTTACATTGACGCTATCGAGGGGTTAGGTGGAAGAGGGGACTTCTTAGTCTGAACCTCGCCCTAATAAGGCATATTATTATTATTACTTAGGGCATGGATGTTAGTGTATGTTCAATTGCTAACTTGTTAGCGGATGTTCAATCTAAGCCGGCGGGACTCGAACCCGCGATCTGCTGTATGGCAAGCTAGGACTTCACCCGGCCGCCACGAGGAGTCCCGAAGGACAAATGATCGTTGGCGCGGGAAGCCGCGCAAGTTAACTGCAACAACGGCTGAGAGCCCAACAGGGCGAAAAGTCGAACCCGTTCCCCCTGAGGACGGGGAAAATCCCCCAACTGCAGGAAGTAGGTTTACAAGGCAAGATGGGAAAGCGACAGTGCGAGAGGAAATTAAACAGTTTTTCGCAAACGACTCGAGGATACTGAAGAAGGGTAGTGAAGAAAAAAAAGAGAAGGGTAGAAGAAATGGGTCTGGGTTGGTTTTGTGGAACTGATGAGACGCGATGAGCAAAAAAAATACACACGAAGAGTTAGCAGACCGTCCTCAAAACGAGAGCTGAATAGGGAAACCGGAGGTCGTTATTTGCACAGGGAAGGAAATTCGACGAGCGCCTGGTCATAAAGATCCTTTGATGATGATCAAATGGGTCCCCTCCACAGTCCTCCCCTACTTTGCCAGTAGACAAAACGGAAGAACAAATGAGCGCGATGTGTTACAAAGAGAATCATGCCCTGCTTTCTACAGGGCTACAGAATTACCATCGGATACGTAAAACCGTTAAGAATTTAAAATAGAACGGCATGAAATAGATTTCGAAGGACTCATTATCCAGAGTAGAACGGTAGAGTACGGAATACAATTCCTTCAACAGCTTCAATGGGCGGCGACGGAGAATATATTCTTTCACTGGGATTCACAGATTCAAGCGTAATTTGGGTGCATTAAAAGGACACGAAAAAAATAAAAATCCTAAAGTTTCTACGTATATCCAAAAAAAATTCATCTATGTTTCAATTTTATCCTAGTTTTAACCCCTAAAGAAGGAAGTTCAATTTCAAAAACGAAGAGAGTTCAATCTGGAAACGCATCTGGCATTCATAGATTTTAAAAAAGCATTCGATCGTGTAAATAGAGAAATGTTATGGTCAGTTATGCAGAAAAGAGGGTTTCCTAGACATCTGATAAAAGCTTCCCAGAGTCTATACAGAGACACCAGAATTGTAATTGACACAGGGAAACAGATCACCCAAGAAATTATCATTAACCGAGGAGTTAGACAGGGTTGCAGCCTATCCCCAACCTTGTTTAATCTATACATAGATGACGTTCTAAGAATGTGGAAAGAGAATAATGTATCACCAGGCATAGAAATAGGACCATCTCAATACTTAAATACGATGCTGTTTGCTGACGATCAGGTTATAATACAAGATAAAGAGGACAAACTCCAGATGGCAGTACACAGACTACACGAGTTGAGCAAGCTATACAACCTGAGAATTTCAAAAAACAAAACAAAGACTATGGCATTTTTAGGAAGCAACCCGATAAGAACAAAAATTGTTATTGAGGACCAAGTCCTGGCGCAAGTGTCGCACTTCCAGTACTTAGGATGCGACATAACATATGACGAGGAAAAAGATATTATAAATAAGGTTAACACTTTCCAGAGAATATGTGGCACTATCAGAAGAACTCTAAAGAACAAAACAAGAAAAGAAACACAAATAAAATTTTACAAAGTGATGGCAGTCCCTACTGTACTCTACGGATCAGAATGTTGGGTAACAAAAAAGAAGGAATTAAGGCAGATAGAATCGTCTGAAATGAAATTTTTAAGATCAGTTTAAGGTTGCACAATATTGGATAAAATAAGAAACACTCAAATAAGAGATGAACTGGGTGTCCAAGCAGTCACTGACAAATTAAAAGAATACAAACATAGATGGAAAGAACATTTACTTCGAATGCCAAATGAAAGAATTCCAAAGCAAGCAATGGAATATCAACCATTTGGCAAGAGAAGTATAGGAAGAACAAGGAAAAGATGGTGATGTGGAGCCGGAACAGGCTTAGTAGCCTAATCCTGGAAGGAAGAAGAAGAAGAAGAAAGAAGGAAGTTTATTTTCTAACATGGGAAATTATCGTAAAATTTTTATGCTCAATAATATCTCCGAAAGTTAAAATTCTGGTAATAATGCAGTCAGATTAACGTCAGGACCATGGGAATGATAAGCCTATATCATCACCATTGCAGTCGACAAGTAACGTGAGAGCTAAAGGTGTAGCTGGCTGTACAATAACCAATCCGCGGGCGGGGAACAAGACAGTGGTCGGGAAGTAATGGATCGGGAAGGAATAATGGGCAATTAATGGCTGCTCAAATAATTCATTTTGCTACGGCAGTCCTCATCATAAAAATATCCAAAACAATCCACATCCGCGCCTTGAAACTATAAGCATTTCATAACAATCAAAACCTTTATTATGGTACCAATTTTGAAAGGCGTGGAAGTATTCAATCGCAATTTTGAATGTATTATAATTCATAGGCTACGTTAGGGAATACCTGATATTAGGGTCATCAAAATAAAGGATAAATGGCCAACAAACCAGATTGCTGTATTCGCTACTCACGAGTAGGGAAATGAAGATTTTTTAACTTAAGCTAACACGTGTGGGTCGTGAGCAATTGGTCGCAGTATCATAAACTACAAAAAAAGGATGATAAGAGAAAATGTAGTCACCTCACCCTTCTATGCTTTACATTCATTCCGCAAGAATTGTTTTATTACGATAATTCCATTGCACGAAATGCATGAGTACATAGTGAAATTGACCTCTAATAACCCTACGTTTTGGATCTAATGCTTTTATGAGATGCTGAATCATACCTCCTGTGCCAATGCGAACCTAATCAACAAGCCTCTTACGTATAGTTTTCATTCTATTCAGTAAAAGGACTTGGGTCGCTCTGAAAGACAAAATCAGGGCAAGTGATGTCCTGGGTGATTCGTTCCACGCCAACATGCCTTGATCTTAATGAGAATATAACCGTCGTTCACTCTTCGAAATTAATCATACTTTTTTTAAATACACACTTGCAATTTTCCACGATTATAAAATGTATTACGACCTAGCTACTTCACCTATTACTACATCATCATCAAGGGATGTATTGAAATTGAAACCTAGGTCGTAATAAATTTTATAATCGTGGAAAATTTCTAGTGTTTATTTCAATACGGAAAAATTCCGCTCCATCACGCTTGAATCTTCGGATTTTAATTACACTTGCTTCAACCGGCAGAATACCATTGATAACCAGGGGCGAAATCACCATAAAATTGGAGAGGGGTCATGACTTGCGTCCGGGAAATATGACCGTTCTCACTAGTAAAAAGTTTTAAAGTAGCAATTTTTTACGCATTTTAGAGCCTAAAATTTCATTTTTCTTCTTAACTATAGATGAAAAGGAACAATTTTAAACATTAAAGAATACGAAAACTATTAAGCTAATAAAAAATTAAATTTTTTATAACATTCATGACCGCTGTTACCACCCCCCTTCATCCGCCACTGATGATAGCCAAAAAGCTATATCAACCGCGATGAACCAATACTAGAACGACATGAGCGTGACTCGGGAAGTTAGGAGAAGTTAGATATAGGGAAGGAGATAGAGGGGAGAGGGTGGTCCACGACGCGCCTTGTGAGCTCCCCCGCGACACCTCAAGGTGAAGCAACTCCTTTCCCCCGGCTACATAATCAGCCCCCTTGTCTGGCGCGCACGTTGAGAGGGGAGAAGGATGATGATGGTACGGCCGGCATGCGTCTCGTGGTATGGGGAAGGCGGCCGGGCAACTTTCACCCCACAACCGACCGCGGAGCATGTGTATACACACATAATACATACATTCCCACTCGTGTCGCATGTGCATTCATTCAGGGAGGAAAGGCGCTCGGATAGAGTGAGAGAAGGGAAGAGGAAAGGGACTCAATAGAAGAGAGAGATGGACGGGAGAGATAGAACCACAACAGCCACGGAAAACCTTCTCCACCCAAGGAAGAAGAATATGGTTTGCGATGCATGCCCATCTGAGCCAAAGTAATGTCGTACGAAGTGGAATGAAAGGCGCATGATTGGTGAGAGCCAGTAGTTCCAGCCTCTTTATTGCACGTGCAACAGCGGTAGTAACTAGATGTAGCCGAGAACATATCGGGGAAAAATACTCAACCCCTGCCACACACCAAAGAGTTGACTCGCAGAATAACATGTAGAAGAATAACCATAAGGTAAGGCTTCGTTTTAAGCAAAGGCATTAATTGTGAGCACCGTCTTATTGCGGTGTATCGGCTGAATAGGATGGAACATAATCACAGATACACTAATATTGTATCGATACCTCCACTGCACAAACGCTCAAATATCGCCCACCGAAACATATCCGCTCATCTAGTACTATTAGAGCGACTAGATGAGCGGATTTGGGTCGGTGGGCGATTGTTGAGCGTTTGTGCAGTGGAGGTATCGGTATGTTCATATGTACACTGCAGTGTTGGAACAGGACTCTCTGACTGTCTCTATGACTGTCTGTACACTGTAGAAACCTGGGTCAGACTAATAAAAAATTGTCGAACATACAATATTAGTGTATCTGTGATTATGTTTCATCGTACACAGTTCCACCAAATATCGCCATGCACCCTCAAGAATGGGATGGCTTCTCATACCAGCACAGACACAACTATCAAATGAAAAAAAGTCACTCTAAACGCATTCTACGAGCAGCTATACATGTAATTCGATTGCATAAAGATATGAGTTGCTGGGAACGAAATACATAAACAGAGCATACCGCGATGGCATCATGATTTTCCAAATCCAATAACAAATAAGGTCTTTCTACCTAACCGTTCCTTGCTGAGTAAAAGAAGCCATAAATTATAATTCCGTGACAATTACGGCCGAAGAAAATGGGCATCCGGTGCTAACGTAATTTTCAATGGCACTGGAACCATTGGTAAAAGCATTCCCGACGATGGCGAAGGATTTACAGCACCGCCACAATGAAAACACTTCCAAGGACAAGGCAATGGTCTTCCCAAGGAATGGCTAAGCCGCGAGTGAACTCTAGCCTCCTCGTCTTCGAGCTCCGTCCAAGCGGTCACTGCTTGCCGTCTCTTCGATAGCTTTCTTCAGATCTCCGCTCAAGCGTCCACGCCACCCATGGAATAACATAACGCAAAACATAAAACATAGTTACGCAAGTAGTTCACATAAGAGGAAATATAGATTACGACGCACAGTGGTCTGAAATCGAAAAAGTCTGTCTGTGGTCTCTATTGATCCGAAATACTTAACCAATAAATGAATAAAAACATCGAGAAAGGGCATAAAATAAAAAATAACGGAACAAAAGAGCCGTTAATATTCGCTGCCTGTAGTAGGCGGTTGAAAATACATACAATCAGATTATAGAAAACAGCCCATTGCCGACGTTTGTCGAATTTTGAAAGTGCTAATAATCGATAACGGTAATCGATTTTTGAAATCAATCATAGGGCGTCGCAATTAACAAACGAAATGGTAATGGCAATCAGGATAAAATATCCCCCTTAAATGAGAGCTAGCCTGCGTCTCTCCTTTGTCGTAATTACTGATTAAAATTCACACATTTTTAGGCATTAACAAAAATTCTCTGACATCTAAGAACAGACACACTACCACCCACGAATCCAAGAAAATACTTTGAAGTGAGTTGCCTGACTACTGGTGATTGTAAGATAAAAAAACATGAAAATATTCGTTCATAGGGATCATCGTAGTTCCGTACCAAGCAATAATTATCGCTATCAATGACGGCAAACCCACATTCTACGGGTAAATATCTTTCTTCGGTTCCACCGTTGACAGCATTAATCACCTGTACATCCTGTTTCAATCCTCCCTCGTCCCCAAGTGCCACAGATCTTTCTGTCACCATAATTCCATTCTCTCTTCCATCCTATCAATTTATACCTCTGAACTTCGCTGTGACTATGAAAAAATGAGTGCGTTGTGTACCAAATAGTGTGAGCGCACATAAGCGATATCCTACATCATTTCCGCCATCAATCTTCTGCAATCATATCAAAAACATTCATTTCCCGCGCTCCAACACCGCTGACATATTCGCACATGTGAATGCAAGAAGTTATACTACTTACAGGAAGAAATCACGAGCCCCAACACGCTAAATTCGAAGCAATCACCACTAAAATAAGGCGAAAAGACGGAGTCGTAACTTCCACGCATTAGACGGAATCTGTGACTGGATAAGGACAGGATAGGTATTATTTCTCCTTCAAACTAACCAAAATAGCTAGACCACCTCCAGTAAGTCATGATTAATGAGGAGTTCCACGCATGTGGGCGGGGACTCATTATTACAATTTTTCACACTTTCAAGCTCCACTTAGCAGCAATAAATAATTGAAGTAGTTTCCTTCCTCCCGCTCTAGTTCACTTAACACAATTAATACTAGGAAAAACGCATAAAAGAATAGATTTGTACGGTTTAAAAAGAATTATGACCATCCTGCAATTAAATAATCAAGAAACACGTAGCTTAGGATGAGACTAAATGGAAAAGGGTTAGCAGCGACAGGAGGGAAAGCCTAAACAACACCCAACGGCGAATCGCCACGCCCATGTTAACGCTCAAAAAGACGCTTTTCGAAACAGGCGTCACTAATCCTATCATAAATCTAAAGCGTCACGGTTCCCTTAGCGTATCTGCAAAGCTGCAGATGCAGAGAAGGGCAAAACCAATTTTAGCCCAATGATAACCTTGGCAGTAGTACTAGTGGTTTGGCTTAACGCGCTTCGACGGGCACGCCCAAATCGCACTTCATTTCTGCCACTAGCAGATAGGGAAAACACATAGAGGTAACTGGAGGGGGCGCGCCCTATCCTTTCCAATAGCGGGAAGTGAAGCCAGGGGGGCGTGGCCAAATTGCGCATTTAGCCATGATGCGCTGCCCTGCTATAACACAGAGTCTTACGGGGCAACGACAATTTTTTGCTTTTAACTCATTAAATAATACCTTTAGGCATTTTTCGCGAAAGGTACGATGAAAATAAATAGTAATACATGCCCAAAGAATAAATTTATGCTGGATCAGAGCCCTTGTGACCTGCAGGAAGACAATAATCAACGGACAATGAGGTGTTTAGTCAAGCATAATTGACTCAATATTACTAGCTAAACAATGGCTGGCAATTCGAAAATTGCATTAATTTTAACTTAATGAATCTTAATCCGGAAATTAAAGATCGATTGAATATGTTGCTATGCACCGTCGTTACTTCTACGAACATAGTAATCACCATTGAACTCGTCATGAACTGCTCCTGTACGATAGAAATATTGACCAAACCCGAAGTTAAAATAAGTTTTACGACATTACGCAGAAAGAACTTACGACTTTGTTCCACATAATTCCATTTTCACTGTCAAAGCCCCCGAAAAAAAACGGTGCTACCTCTCGTAATGCAAGTTAATGCACTACGAGTGCGTACGTCCGCAGTTGACCATGCTCAAGTAAGATTGACGGACGAAAGATTGCGAAACCACTACGTTTTCGATACAAATTATTTTATTTTTACAACCCAAGCCCCTGGAAAATATCCATACTACAGCAAGTAATGCCCCTTTGCACGCGAGTGAACTCGTCTGAGTGCGTGCCTCTGAATTTAACTTGACGAAAAGGTCGACATATTATGATTTTTCAAAGAAAAACAAAATCAAGCATAAAAATTCATTTAATGGGCAAATTACAGAAAGATTAATTCACGACACAAAAATTTTTCACATTGTTCAAGTACAAGATTCAACTTTGGCAGATCAACAGCAAATGTAAACATACACAATGCATGGGTGAGGCCAAAAATGCAAAACCGAAATGAAAACAGCTAAGGCGATTGCAATTCATAATTTTTCCAGTGAGCAACTGCCACTCTTCATGATTCATCACAGGAAAGTAAATGGTGAAAGGTTTTCGGAAATGGCTTAATAAAAGGACCAGCAAACTTCCAAGGATATCCTGAAAAAAGTAGAAAGGCTGCGAAAGTGAATATGTATAGGTGGAAAGAAATTTCCTCTACAATAACCATTATTTTTATAAATACACCAATTCCAAAAAATATTACTATAGATAATGTATTTAAATTACATTTACTCGGCAATTGAAATAGCAGATCAAATACCAATGCACTCAATGTGGTCACCACAGAATTTCATAGATGCATACCTTAGAATGTGACTGACTTCATTTATATTTAATTCATCATATCCTTGTCATGCTCAAACAATAAATAAGAACACACACCCATCAAGTGTAAAATGAATCCAGAAATAAGTTATTTATACAAGGGCCATTCATGAAAACTTGACATTATGGATCCTCTAACATAGTTTCCTGCGGTGGGAAAGTAATAGGTCATAATCCCTCCCACCTCTTATAATACAAGAGTTGCTTTAAGATAACATAGCGGCCATGTACCAATGCCATCGAGAGGAAGTCAAAAATACCTCCAGTCGTTACTCTTACCATAATGTAACATACCCGCTAACACAGCAGTACATAGAAAAGTTAAACTAGCGGGATTAATTATCTCAATGTTAGTGTGCATCCCTCTGTAATCGAAAGTATGTTATGTGAACTTAACGTGATTTCAACATTTCCACCCCTGATTGTGTATGCACAGTATACTTTCCTTTACTTCTTTGATTTAATACATAAAACTTTAAAATCCTACTTTAGCATCTAAGGGAACAGATAGTTTAAAAATAAAATTGACTAATTCACTTCATTAATTACACGTCATAACTATACGGGATAACATTGAAGGCAACGCGAGAAGTAATGAATATACACTCACTAAAGCTACTATTGCCTACTTCATAACGAAATACAAGGGTCGGTTTAACGATCAAATGATCAGCTACAGTTGAAATTTAAATTGCTAAATAATCACACTTCCCTGCAAATATTTCTTCACCAATACCTTTATTCACAAACTTAGTAACAAATCCGTAGGTATCATACTTTCTTTCTCTACGTTTTAAACATTGAGTACCGATGAACACAGCATAAAGCACGCTAAGGCCACTTTTTCACTAGTTCTTTCCGTCATTGAAATTATTAATATTACACACTTCCAAGGCATCATAACTGCTATGTCTTCTCCAATATTTTAACTGAAAAATTACAGAACACCACATAACTCCGCATAATACCTTACAAGCCATCTTAAAGGTGTGTGTGACACGTGTTTCAGTCGCATTATTTCCCATCGTTACTATTATACTCGCAACAAAATAGTTAACATGACACTTAAAATACAAATAAAATACTTAATTACTACCGTTGACTAATAACATTATCAACTATTCACATTAAAAGGCACCCCAAACACGAGCACGTTGTAGGTAACAAATTCAATATGTATCAGGTGTAGCGAACATCTCACGCTATATTGCATTTTTTTGACTATTTTATTCTATATTTTACTCACCGGTGGAAAGTAAGGCCTGTTTTCTTCCTTTCCGTGCGATTATTGCACCCGTAAGCCGAGCAGCAAACCATCTGCGAATGCAAAGTTTAAATAGCATATATCTGCCTAACGGAATGTTTCCGGATGTAGATAATAATATCCATGAAAATAAACACACTAATAAATATTTACGTACCTTTATATGACTTCTGTAGCCACTGGTTTCAGAAAAAAACAGTATTTTCTTAACATGCAAGCTTACGGCAAATCGACGAAGCAGGACATCGTAAGATGGCTAAATGCGCAAAAGTACCGTTATGCCTGGCTTCACCTCAGAGCGCTTATGCCCCCTCCAGAGAGCTCTATGGGAAAACAGGACTCGGGTGGGCGTGGCGCCAAGAATCCTAGCAAAGATAGTCTAAGCTAAACTTCAGCGACTAAGCGGGAACTGGTGTTCCCCGTGATGACCGTCACCTGCAATCGCTTCCAGATTGATAAGGCCATAGCAGACTGAGAAGACCCATGATGCACGCGCATCGTACCGTTCTTCCAACGCGGATTCAGCTCAACACAACTGAACTTGATGAATAATATTTTTTCCTCAAGTTAAAACGGCCAAGCGAACGTGCTGCCGATAAGCACGCTTTCAAACCTCGATAATGCCTGCATGAGAAGAGCCCAAGGACGTCAGGTTGAAAGATTTAAAAAGTCATTTCGCCCAAACATCGGCGAATTTTTCAAACAGTTAAACAGTGGGACTGTTACATACTTGAATAGAATATTCATTTTCATAAAAAAGGAAAAAGTTTCCAATTTCGAGACATTAAAGAAGATGAATAATAACTTCCTCCGAAGCACAGCAACGAATTCTTGCTGAACAACACAGGATCATACAACCTCGTCAAACAACATGTAAGAATTTCATAATGAGGTTTTTAACGCAATAATACACCCAACTTGCGTTACAGCGTGTTCACTGGCGACAAAAGATAGCCTCAAATTTTCATTCAATATCACCCATAAAATCAAAATGAGAAACTTTGCAAAAGCAATCTATGGCTAACGATTGCTTTGGAAGCAACTGCAGCTACGAAATGGCAGTTTTTCATCAAAGGAGAACGTGCTCTATTAAAGTTGGTAAGAGAACCTTATTTCTCGAGCTCCGAACTTAAATCTAGAAAAGATAAAATGTTCAATTTAAAGAAAATATAAATGGCTACGTGAGAGAAAAATGAGTACTTAACTTACAATTGAAATTCATTTCGCAGTTCAATTAAAAGTCTAACTCTCAATTTCCAAAGTGACAACATGCATCGCTAATACGAAATAACCATCCGAGTCTTAGGATTTCTCAAACTTATGCTCCATTTACTCTCCCTTTTCGATTTCCCTTCACTAACTCCTTACACTCCCCTCTTCATTCCACGGCAAGAAAAATCTGAAATCGGAAATAAAAACAATACGTACCACATATTCGCAGGCCTGGGCATGGCGCATGTAAATATAATGCACGAATGGGAACAGTCATGACTAAAACCTTTCCAATGTGAAAGGGTGTATGGATGCGCACCAAGCCTCAGCAATGGGCAACCCCACTACTCTGAATGTGGGGCAATGAAACGGCGGAGCTCTCGTGTTTACAAGAGCGGGGTGAAAGTAGACCAGGCCGATGCCACCCTCGCTCCCTCCCCTCAAGATCTTTGTTTCCAACATCACGTGAAGGCTTACGCCACTTGGTCTCGCGGTGGTACTTGTGCCAGCCTCGCTACGTGGATGGGTAGGCACCGCCCAAACAGACACTCGCAAGAGATGGGGGCATTTGGAAAGGGGAATACGAAAGCGCAAGGGGTGAACCGAGGCAACGAAGATCGAACACCCCCCACGACTAATCGACACGGAATTTTATTTATCAGGAGGAGAATTGTGTTTGCAAAGGTGGCGTTCATGGACATGAAGGAGCTTATGAGAGGATCGTTACGTAAGAGTTTAAATAAAAGGTTAGTGAAGAGTCTGATCTGGAGTGAGGCTCTTTATGGTGCAGAAACGTGGACACTTAGGAAGGAGTACCTTATTTCCGAGGGAAGACTGAAGGGAATCGAGATTTGGGTGTGGCGTGGAATGGAGGAGGTGAAGTGGACTGAGAGGAAGAGGAATGACAAAGTGCTGGACATGGTGGGTGTGGAGAGGAAGCTTTTAGATGAGATACTGAGGATGCAGAAGGTATGGATGGAGGGAGTACTCAGCGGGGAGGGTATGTTGAAAACTGTGCTAGAGAGTAAAATGTTAGGTAAACTAGGGAGAGGAAGGAAAAGAATAGGATTTTTAGATAAAGTGAAAGGGAATAGACCTTATTGTGAATTGATGAGGGAAGTGCTTCAACTAAGGAGAGGCTCCCAGAATGCTTAAGTACTCCATGGAAACCTACCTTAATCAGAAGAATACTTTAATAAAAAACCAACCTTCTAGTTGAATCTCTGTGTTAGTGATCACCGTAACCAATGTATTAAATTAATAATAATAAAAAATCCATATATATAATAATATCCTTATTAATCCATATAATTCCATAATATACATATAATTCTATATAAATAATAAAAAGTCGATAAAAATAGTAGGGATGAACGAACGCAAAGACAAGTGTCACTGTAAGAAGATGTGTGAATTCGAATTTTCATTTACAATATCCCTAAAATCAAGCATCGAAAGCATATTTTTTGCGGCCGCTAGTTAGTGAGGTACACTACAAAAAGGTACGTGTTAATTTTTTCTTGAAAGTGGCAATTACTTAGCTTCTGGGACCATCCTCGTTGAACTCCAACTCGTAAGTCTTCGGAAGAGGCTGGCTTAGAATCTGTTACAGAGTGTAGTGCAAGTCTTGCAATCAGGAATGAAGATGAGAGTTGGCAGGAAGAATTCTGGATGTGGGTACGTGGGAGAATTGAGAGGCTGAGACAGCATCTTGGAGGGCAACTGAGGTGGTTAGATTCTTGAGGGACGAGTATTGAAAGCTGTAGCATTGTCTGATAAGAATTAAGGGACTTGTTGTGTATATGAACATTTTACTGATGCGCATTGTAATGCTGAAGTTTGAGAGAGAGGAATGGATGACCTAATGAACGAAGAGGAGGGAAAGAGGATTTTATTTATTAAAATCGGTTTTCACACACAGCTGTGACGCCAATTTACTGTGAAGATTTGGAGGGATATTTTATGGATGTGAGGAAATGAGGTAGGTCGCTTGTGGAGCTTTTCAGGGAAACGGTATTATGTTAGATTTACAGGTCTGCATTATTAATCATCATCATTAGGACTGTCCCTTGTTGGAGGACCTTAGCTCTGAAGATTGTAATAATAATAATAGATACCTTTATTCCGTCGAGGATGAGACTAAAAATTCCCCTCTTCCACCTAACCCCTCGTTAGCGTCAATGCAAACATATGTAAAATGGTAAATATACGTTTACAATACAAATATAGTAAACCATTTTATTGAAACGCCAAACAAGATGAACAAGTATATGTGGAAATTTTATGCAAAAAAATTTCTGTTTGTGGGAAAAAAACATGAAGATAAGGGAGTTGTATCATTCAGCGAAAAAACCCACAAAACCAATGGTAGGTTGAAAAGACAAGAAATGAGGTCTCAGGGGAGCCCTTCGAGGATACAACACACCGGGGCCGCAACCCTGTAACTCAACTGATACGCCCGATCACCCGGGGAGGGGTTTGGATGGGAAGGAACAAGGAAAGAGGCGCCGCCGCGATAGGAGCCCGTCGACGCCTCTGGGGTAGGGTTAGGTTTGGAAGGGACGGGGTTAAATACCTTACCGCTATAGAAGCGGAAAGGGCCCACTGACTAGCGAAACCCGGCATCAGCCATTAATGTGCCAACGATTTTGGAGGATTTTCCTATGAAAGAGAAAAACCCAGCGTTCAAATCGTTGGAAGGTTAAAATGACATTCTACTTAGCTATTCATTTGATTTTTGGAACGGTAATATTTTATTTCCCATCTTCCGAATCGACTTCCCGAAGTATCGTCTTTAGATGTTCGCCTTAACTGTGATTTCATGTATGCACTTCATGTTGCCACATTCTTCCCCAGTTTCTGTCATGAGTAGTTACTGTCTGTAAAAAAAGCAAGATACTCGAGTTTGAGGAGCTCTAGCGTCTAAACGAAGCAATCAATTTCAATGCAACAAAAAGCGTACGAAAGAGAAGTTATTTCTACGTTGTATCATGTACTTTAAAAAATCTTCAGCTAAATAGTATTACTTTTATATACTTCGGCTCTTGTACTTAATTTAAAAAAAAAGTACCAGTTTTTGGCGCGTAAAATCAAATTGCCTAACTTTGAGCGCTTGGTGTTGGTACTCAGTCCCTTTCGTCTATATTCTTGTGCAATATCCACGAACAAAATCATGGTTGAAGGAATGTGGGTGAGGTTGGCGCAATTCCATATATCAGCGTTCATCTCTTGGCATCTCCCACAGTCCAACCCCAGCTATTATGCCGTCAGTCTCCCCTCCGCCTTCGCCTTCAGTCCTTTCTATTCTTCTTCTTTCCGTCTTTTTCAAGGCGGTCCAATGGTCGAAGACATTTCTGGTTGGCTCCAGTAAGGCTATAAGCGGTATTTCGGAATCTCTGAATGACTTCTCGCCAAAGAATGCTGTGGGATAGACGGAAGAGTTGCCAGATACCGTAGAGTGGGCGTCAGGGAATTGTATAAAAAGAGCCCAAGACGAGGGATGCCTTAAGACCGTACGACACTTTCCAATTTATTGGCCAATAAATCGGCGTGCAATGTTGTTTAAAATATTGGGCGTTACGTACCGTATGACACATCAATATTTGCACCAATATTGGCCGAAATAGTGTTATAATGTCCCGCTATAGAACGCCATTGTATTTCGATTATTTTACTTTGTATAAGCATTCGTGTGATTTGTACGCTTCAATCAATACTTCAAAAAACTTCTTTCGTCCACATTTTAGAAACTTGAAATTGTCGAATTGTCGAAAAAAAACAATGTTTTATAGCCAAACCGGATGTTTTGCGAAGAGCTTCTTGCTTTGGCCGCCAGGAGTCAACATAATTGACTTCTGATTGGAGATTGGCCGCGAGAAAATACAACCTGTAGTAAATTCCAAATTGGGCAAGAAATTGAGTACATAATTGTGAAAAGGATATTGGACTAGAAATTGGTGCGTGTCAGTTGGACCACAATCCAATATCCAATGGATTGTCCAAGAAATTGGGAAGTGTCATACGGGCTTTACCCTCGTTAGATCGACAAGGTGCATAATAAGTTAAAGAGGGATTATAGAATGATTGAGACGTTATTTTTCTGAGTAGTCGATGGAGGAACTGGTTTCTCTTGAAGTAATTGTAACAGAATGAGGGACATTCTTATAAAGCAAGAATTATGATCCATCCTTCTGTGATTTTTACATGAGTGTCCAAGTGGATATTTCACGGGCTTCTTTCCTTTATTGCATTGGTGGCACGCCTTTCAATATTCATATTCATTCGATCGCCTCCTCTATATGTAATAATATACGAGGAGAGAGGTATGCAGAAATAAGCTACAGAATATGCATAAATGCAACTTAGGAGCAACTCAACTCAATTATAATTCACTGTTTGACAGTCGTTAAGTTCTTAGAAGAGAAACACATGGCATTCAGCGACATAATTTTTTTTAACGCAGCGTAGCCATTCAGTTAATTTATCAGTAATTGCTTGAGTTTTCGCTAATTTTCAACCGGTCTTCACTGGCAGAGCGCGATGTCCGCATGTATGCAAGATGTTACATCTGAGTGAACAGATCTTCAAGCTTTTTTTTGTGTTCACGAGTTATGTCACGGGGAGAGTAAAGGAAGCCGAGCAGTAGGCAGTACTATAAGCATCGATTTTCTCGGAAGCACACTTGGAGCCCTCGGGGAAAAAGTTTCTTTCTTCTCTTCCCTTGCGAGTTTTCTTCGGTGAAGACCCTGCAGAGGAAGAAGAATGGACGGTGGATGGACCTTTTCCTCCGAGGAACACGCGTGAAAAGACCAGTTTAGAAAGGGCTGCAGGTAGTCGGGGAGGGAGGCGAGCGAGGGGCCGCCAGAGAGTTATTCATTCGGAGGGAATTTGGGAGGCTGGCTGAGTGGGGCCGACGGTAGAATGGGAGCAAGACCCAGAAGGAATACGGTGAAGGCTTGCGCAGTGGTAGTGGCCGTGGGGAAGTATGATGTGAAAAGGTTTGGCTATCTACGGACGGGGCATCAGGTGCGTCACTGAATCCTAAGTTGCGTTGCTGGTGGCTTGCTAGTTAGCTCATGAGTTCGTATCCCGACTGGTTAGATTTTTCTCCACCCATTGGATGGGTGTTTTTGATTTTCCATTGTTATTACGGAGTAATTATTATGTTTTTAGGGATGACATAAATAACAAATAAATAAACATCTCCCTTAAATAGAACTTAATGAGTTATTTCTCTAAATCCACCTTCAAGAGATATTTCTCCAAATAGTACAGAGTAGTGTATTATTAAGGGTGTAACTGTATTAGCATGAGGAATGTTAATGTAGTTATAGAATCTTCCTAATTCTTTACCCTGGTGATGGTCTCCAAGTATAAGAATAACCTACTTATACATAATACAAAGTAAGAAAGATCTAGAGTTTTGGGCAGGAGGTGAGTTTTCATCATCATGCACTACGTTATGATCGTCATTACTGTGAAATAGATTAATCACGGATGTGTGGGTGTTGTGATTTATAAAATAAACCCGGTTTTTTAGATTGTTGAAGTTGAACTAGTGAGTAATTACAAAAAAAACAGCTGGAAACTAAATGTAAAATATCCTCTAGATAATATATATGGAGGTGACAGAAGGTATGGATGGAGCGAGTACTTAGCGGGGAGGAATGTAGAAAACAGTTTTAGAGGGTGGAAAGTTGGACAACCAATAGAGAGGAAGGAATAGGATTTTTAGATAGAATGGAAGGGAGTAAGTAGACCTCAAAATGAAATGAAGAGGGAAGTCTATGATAGGAAGGGAGACTGTCATAATACTTCTTTAATGCTCCATGGAAATCTAGCTTAATAGGTAGAATACTTTAATAATAGTTACTGCCTCATAGAATATATTTAACAAGAGGCAAAATCTTGGCCGGCCGGCCGCCCTTTCTGTTTAATTTAAGATTCAAACGCCGATATTTGTACCCGGCGCACTAAGAGATCAAACTTGAAGGATGCCGTCTATTAGGCAAAAAAAAAAGGTTAATGAAATTTAATTTCTTCCCTGACGGCCAGTTAAAGGTATTGATTGGAGGAACATTGAACTTTTCAATCTCGGCCGCAATATAATTAATTACCGAGTAGGGAACTCAAGTCTTAATGGAAATATAGATATTTCCGCATCCATTGAAGCTCGTCGGTCACAATTAATTATATAGCGAGGGCGATTTTTTTATAGAACGACAGAATAAAAAATGTTAACTTTCCCTAATTCACTTGATATGTGAAGAGGATGAAACGATTACTAACACCAAAAAATATATGTTTTGAAGTTCACACTCTCAAACCTGGCTCCTTCAGAACGGCAGGTAAGACAAAATGGAAAGGGCTAAAAATACCGTGCTGCCGATTGCATTACATGACAGGAGGAGCCGAGTCAGCCATCCGACAAGGGCCGTCGCGGCGGGTTGTGGTGAGGGGTGAGAGAATGGTTCTCCAGAAAGGGAAAGGCACGAAAACGAGAGAGAGAATTTCCGAATGCGAGATGACCGAGGAGTCGTAGATTGTTGAGCCGGATAAAGATGGGGCAAGCGCGTGGGCCACCACGAAGCGATCCTATCCCCGGGAACCTAGCGAGGCAAGACGGGAGTAGTTGAAGCGAAGACTCGACGGACTTCAAGCTAAAGAGATTTTTTTTCACTTGAACAAAAGAAGTGCTGAACATTTTGAACATTGTTTTTATTTGTACAGTAATAATGGTGAACTAGGCGGGCGAAAATTTTGCAATTTTATGTGCAATTCGTACTATTTTCATTTTTTGTCGTCAATTCGCGTTGATAATAATTTTTGAAGACTTTGAACACGATATTTTTATTTATTCGTGATACACGTTATCTTTTACGTTCCTTACACACGATGTGTCTTTTATAGAACGTTTACAACATTCTTCAAGCATCTTAGATTTTTTTCAGAAAAGTGTATATTAGTTAAGAGTAACTTGAAGCGGCGCAGCTCGACTTAAAGAGTGACAAATACAGAAAAATCAACTTTTCCCTGATACTAGTTAATAGCAAGGAATATAGGTCGTCCAACTGATTGTATGTTCAATAAAATTTATTTCTTAGTTGACGGCCAGTATGAGGTGTGACTGACGGAATATTTAACTTGTTAGCCTAGGCCGTAAGTTTCATTGATTAATGTGCGGGGAACTCATGTATTTATGGAAAGGTAGGCATTTCCGCATCCATCAAACCATTCAATCACAATTAATAATTGCAACGGCGTTTTTTTTAGATAACGAAGGATAAAAAAGTAATTTTCCCCGTTTTCACTGACTACGTGAAGAGGATAAAACGATTACTTATACCAGCATCACGCCAGTGAGAGACAATGCTTGAAAACTTAAAAAAGCTATCTGGAAGACGCTGTGAAGAAGAAGAGAATGCAAGTTGCAGGACAACGTTGCGCAACTCGCTTAAGGCCGGCAATGAACGCGCTATTCAGTGGGTTAGCCACCCACTGACACAAATACAACGTCATGGCGGGTAATTCATTGCGTAGAGAAAGCAAAAACGACTTCGGAGATTATAAAACGTAATGAACACTCGAGACACTCCAATATATTCCGGAGAAGTCGTAAACGAGTCGCTAGTAAAATGTGAATGAAAACTGGGAGCGCATCGGCACGAGTGACTTCATTAACACTTGTTAATGCTAATTAACGCAGACATCTATGATTTAATCCAGTAGATGCGATGAGAACGATGCATTGGTGCGATCCTTTACTGTGCTCGGCACTACATTAAGCGTAGCTTAATTTCTGCCGCGGGATTTAATGATATTAGCACCCTAAACAATTTTTCCTCCAGACTTTTTTCTCCAGACCAAAAAATTTTTCCTCCTCGAGAAATTGCAAAAAAAAATATGGAGTCCTTAAAAAGGACGGATTTAAAATAGTGTTGACTCAGAAATTCGAAATGAATACGAATATAGGGCCACAATGCACAGTGTTTTATAATAAAACAAATGATATATTTATAATAATGTACTTATCATACAGAGTAAAATACTTAACCAATGGATTTAAACTAA
This sequence comes from Ischnura elegans, assembly GCF_921293095.1. Classification (NCBI taxonomy): domain Eukaryota; kingdom Metazoa; phylum Arthropoda; class Insecta; order Odonata; family Coenagrionidae; genus Ischnura; species Ischnura elegans. The sequence continues at coordinate 83,809,017 of NC_060252.1, forward strand.
AATCAGCTAAACAGATGAATGCGTAGACATTGAAGTAAAATAGCGTGAAATTAAGACCAAATTCAACAAAATTCGGGATTCAAACTGGAATACATATATGGAACAGAAGGAGCATAAAAACGAGAAAGCAATGAATTCTTCACAAATGAAATATAAAATAAAGGAACAAGGTAAAACCGATCAGAAATTCGAAACTTACGCGTACCGATAAACCGAGGTGTGTTCTTGGTAGAGACAGATCGATTAACTGATTCTTACCTGCAAAAAAGAAAAAAAATACATTAAAACAATATTTCATAGCCTTTTGATACTATTAGAAGGTTTTTAATGACAAGTAAGAAACTAAGATGACTCAATATGAGTAGAATTTTTACACAGAGACGATACGATAATAGCAAAAAACTGAAGACGGAAAAACTAATTTCGTGACAAAGAAACGATTTAAAATATCTAGGGCACAGGACAAAAAGTTGGGCCGTCAAAATTTTAAGACGCCACTAGCAATAAAAAAAAGCTTGAGCGTTGAGTGAAATGTACCGAAAATTTAATTACTTGGGGCTCGCAACATAAACACATGAAGCTGAATCAAAGTAAACCTCATCTCGGTTTCATGATATAGCTATAAAACTTTCCTTTCTTTTCGCAACACAAGTATCAATATCCAGTTACAATTTACAGGCCTAACACGCCATCATTACAATAATATAGCCCATAAATTTGGAAATCAGAATATGACTAATAAAAAAAAATTTGAGTTTGAGTAATTTATAGGTATTTATCAAATAAAAGAATGCCAGAATTTCTTAAAAAAATATTGCATGGAACCTTGTGCCGTTTTTTTTTCGTTTACTCACTTAACGTCGGTAGGATACTGCTAAAAAGAACTTCCTTGCAAAAACTAATATGAGATGGAGTTACTTGTAACGATTACGATGGCCAAATAAATTATAATAGCACGATCATTAATAAATTATTCTTTGGTACAGGTCCTAAGAAATAAATATCTGGGCACGTAAAGCATCAAAAAATGTATCAGAGAATATCTGTGTTCAACTACTGACGTGCCATCCAAAAGAGACAGAAATAAACGAAAGAAGAGGACTAAAAACCTCGAAACGAAAAAACATTGTTTTGTTTCCCGCGATGAGTCAAACGAAGGCAGCGGCACCGACATAAATATTTATCAACAAAACATGTAGATAGAGAGGGGGAGGGGGCAGAAAAGTACTCAAAACAAAGAAAACAACTCCATGGAATTGAATTCTGGGCTTCTCGCTGACGGGCAATTCGCAAAACGACTAGGCATCCCAACTCCCAATAAGAACGCAATAAAAGGACGTAGAAGTACGCAGATCTATTGCTGGTTTTTAAGGCCACAAGTGACGGAAACGCAAACTACGGCAATGTGAATTCGGGGAAAGGACAGCATCATCACGTTCCTTTTTCCCCAGGAAAAAAACAGCGATAACTATCGAATCCTCCCCACCAATGCACGCACATCGATTTTTTTACTAGATTGTAAACCGAAACGCGAGATGGTACTCGCGGATGTTTTGTTTTCTTTCGCAGTCCCGAATGATTGACCGAGAATGTGACCGACGTGTATATTCCCATTTCATAAAAAAGTGCACGCCACGGAAAAAGTTTCATACTACACCAAAAAAAAGCAAACGTTACGGAAATCTGCCTAAGCTGAGAAAAGTTTATTCACCATTGCATAATGGAACGAATGAATTCGTAACTCGAACTTTTTATTACCCGAGAAGTAAACCAAAAAAGTTTTAGTCAAGCCACCGATACAGAATATCAAAGAATAACTAGAGCCATATATTCCAGAAGGCTAAGACGGCTTAAAATTACCATGCACAATTAATAGCGATCGGACTAAGTAACTAAAATTATTGATACGAAAGAATGATAATTACTACTGTTTAAATATAATTTAGTGAGTAACTACACGAAAAGGCCAGGTGGAAATTTTCGAATAAAAATACGAAAAGCAATACGCAAAGCATTGCGTCCCTTAGGGGTTCGACAGGAGGCATGGTAGCTTCCCTCCCGCATTTATTACCTGGATCATACTCGGGAGTAGGGTTCCAGAAAATTACTGATGATCACTGAAAACAATCAGCAAATAGGAATATAAAATTAGGACTGCTACACAATTGAGAACAGTTCCAATCAACTCGTTGCAAATTTGAAAATAAAGAATAATTATGACCATGCATCCCTAGAAAGTGCATTTATTCAAGTATTACATCCACCGAGACTAACTCTGGGAATCGAAAACTTTATAAATCACGAATCCGGAACGTCAATATAACATTGTTGGACCTTCCGCTTGTCGTTATAGCGAGAGATGCGATCTCAAGTCCAAATTGTGAGTTTCCTATTACGTCTGATATAATAAAAAGTATTTAAGGGGAAAGCACTACCAGAAGAGCCAGCACTTATCTCGCATTAACAAGTCATTCACACGGCTATCAGGAATTCAGTATCATTTTCACCAGTAACACGACGAACGTAATCAATGCCCAGGGAACAAAGCACGTATAAATTTCATGGGAATGCACCAAAGAGTAGTAACAAACGCGAAAAATGCATTCAAGAAATTCAGCTACTATCTAGGACATTTTTTTTAAACCAAAAATCACGAGTATACAAAATTTTATGGAAACATGCGAGATTGGCACCAAAAAAAACCGTGAATTCGGACGATTCGACAATTTTACGGGTATAGTTTCACGGAGATAGACGACTACATGAAGCCAGCAGCTGGCGGTGGGGAAAAAAATGCAAGAAATGTTCGTTTGGAATCGCGGCTAACTCAACCGGCACCGCAAAACAGCGGGACGCAATCACTCCGTACGTCACGACTCAAAACCCCATCGCTGGCCAAAACGAAGGGCGACGCTCGCAAGAGAACTGCATCAAAATCCAACACCGGCAATCATGATCCTGGAACTCATTTCCGACCCCAGGATATGGCTGGCTGCCCACACTAATCAAACTCATTTCGAGGGGTGACCATTTGTCGTTCCGACGACGGAAGAAGAGACGACTGGCGAAATGCTGCGGCCTTGTCTGAGAAAAGTGACAGGTTACTCTCACAAAACACAGGCGATTCTGTACCAGTAGACTCGAATACATGACTTTTGCAAACTTATTAGAGAAAACGATATTGAATTTTATCCGAGGCCATCTCATGGTTTCCCAGTGTTCTATCCTTCACGTCCCATTCCATCGAGTATTTCAATGTAGCACTTATTCTAACACACAAGGGACTCATTGAATATGGTATCAACACTGCGACTTCGTAAATGAGAGGAACGTGTTCAAGTTTTTGAATGAGTTAGGCTGAAAACATTTACCGGAGTGACGAGCTAAGTATAAGCTGAACTTAATGAATAAATAGGACGGAGACTACTTTTCAAATGACACCGGTGTATTTACACCGGTGTACAATCGCACTACAACAGAAAGGATCACAACAAGATAATATAAAAAAATATACTGCGTAACGAAGAGCTTTAAGGGTTAATTATTTCAGCCAGATAAGGCCACAGTTTAGTGCGCCGCGCAAGGGGTATATTTTGATAAAAACTCACTTCCAGCAAATTAAAACACGGAATTTCATCTTGAGTAAACATTGGAACTTTACTCCCACGACACTTGGAAAACATAAAACTAATCAAGTGAAGGGTAAAATATACGTATGAATTACCAAAAAAATTCGCTCTACAGCTACTTAGAATAATAGCATACGAAGAATATCGTTCAGAACTTTGCGAAGGAGCTCAGGTAAGGAATGAATTACATATATTTGCATATCTAAAAAATAAAATGAAATGGTCAACTGTACTGAGGAACTTTAGTGCCCTGCCTGAATGGGGGATTAAAAAGACCAATCGAAAAACAGGGAAACCATCGCAACGAAAATTATTTGCCGATAGCGGTATTTATTATAACTAACATTACTCTCTTTTCTTCGGTAGCATCGCCGATAACTAACCAACGGGATTACCAACTACTACAATTTTTCCATTGCTCCATTAACATAAACCATCATCCACGGTGTTTCCGAGAAGATGAAAATCTACTTCCCTGGTTATCGGCTATTTCTAGCAATCGATGGTAAAAGAAATCAGACAACCAAGGACAATCGAAGATCGTTACAAAAGACGGAAATCTATAATAGTCGGCCGTCGAAAATCGAAGTCATCTGAGTCAACAAATATCGAATCAGTGTAAGGTATTTTAAGAGAGACAGAAAAATCAAAGTCTATTGAAATTCAATACAGAGAAATCGCCAATCAAGCAGCATACCCTGAATCACCTCATAACTTCCAACCACCTTCGATGCGGGCTCATGAATGAGAAGAGCAAGCCCTGGGCATCACATCAACGGAGCAGGAGGGGGACAGAGGAGGGGCGCGGGGCGGAGAAGAGGAACTCCGCAGAACCTTCGACCTTCCCAGTGCTAAGGAGAGAGAGAGAGGAGAGCGAACGACCATGCGCCACCACGTGGCAAAGGGGTGAGTTATAGAAAGGGGAGGGACCCGTTAGTTTGACGACGCTCCGCCCATGAACCCTCCCGCGTTCCCCCCCGAAAACTCCCAACCCTCCTCTCCTGATTTCCCCGCAAACGCACCTCCCAGGGTCGGGAGGCTTGTATGGATCGCTGGGAGATCGCCAACAGGCAGGGGCGGCCCCAGCAAAACCCACAATCCCCGCCGCACGAAAAATACTAACCACTCAAGGCGGCACCCCGGTAACCCATTAAAAATACACGCGGGGTAAGCGCCAGGTTGTAGTCACCTGTACTTTGCTAATTGAGGGGGTGAGAATCCAAGAAGTACATGTGATTTTTTCTTAACAGAGTAAGGTACCTGCAGAAATTATGGAAAGAAAACAGAGGATATCAACTATACATATATTTAGTGGTGCATTTGATTTTTCACCCGATACCAGCACAGGACAGATACTCGTATAACTTGGCCACCAAGTTCCTGTATACATATTTCTTCCACCAATTCCTGTAACAACAATGTTTCGAGAAAAAAATCACCTGTACCCCTTGGCTTCTTACTTCCCCAATTGAGGTAAGTGACAGCGAATAATATAATTCGTAACGATGATCCCTTGCATACCAATTTTCAAATAGAAACTGACTGCCATGCCTTCAGGATGCAAGACTGCAATGGATCTACAAGGCATACTAAATTTTAAATAAGCCCAATATGTTTGCTATCGTAATTACAGGACATCTACCGATTACAGAGCAGAAACGCGGACGCTGAGGAAAGCGGACGAGAAGAAAGAGACATGGAGAAGAGGAGAACGGAGAGGGTGAAGCGAACGGAGAGGAAAAGGACCGAGGAAGTGGTAGACATGGAAGACAAGAAGAGGAAACTTCGATGAGTGTAGATGGAATGAGTATTATGCAGGATTTATGTGTAGAAGGGAACAAGCCTTACCACGCATTAAAGATGGGCGGTGCAATGAGAAAGAAAGGCTAGGCCGGGTGCTCAGTAAGTTCCATGTAAATCTTTGGCTAGACTACCTTCTGGTTAAGGGAGTTAGTATAAGTACAGGATTTTACTCATAAAGTCTGTCATGCCTCCATTCTCACACAACATTTCCTTCGACAAGGCTTAGTGATACGAATTCTTTCCATGAATCCTATCATCTCCTGCCCGCTTTCCGTTTTAATCGACATTCTTCCATAATCACGGTTTGAAACATCCCCTAGTCCTTAAGCACAAGTTCCATCCACACTATCTCCCTCCTCTCCACTGCCTGTAATAGTTTCCCTTCCCCACCAACCGTTTGGTATGCAATATTTCCACAGGATTTATTTTGACTCGTTTCGTTACTACGAACAACAATATCAAGTAACAACGAAACGCGTCGTGTTAAAATAAATCCTGTGGAAATATTGAAATGTCTCATTTGACTAATATTAAAATCTTTCGCCACATCGTGCCGCATATCATACAAGATATCCGTTTGGTATTACCTTGTTCCCTATCACTTCTCACCGTCTCCACTTCAAATCCCCATAAAACTCGGGAGTAAGGGGCGCTTACCATACAAGAGACCAATTGGTGTGGATTTTAGGGAAGAGATCCCCAGGTTGCGAAAAGCAGGTGTAGTACCAAATGCAAAGCAGTCACGCAGGCAAAATATTTTTCGCCAATTATTGATGCTGCCTAAATTATAAATATATCCACATTTGTCCGTTCCATGATCCCTAACCTATTTTGCGAATAATCGGCGGCTTAGCGTAGAAAATCTTAACCCTTTCACAGACAGATACACAGAAAGAAACTGACGACACTGACTTTTCCTAAAGACAAATAAAAATATGTCGTTTCACACATAAAAAACATGTAAGGTAACATACACGTCCTAAGATGACAAAATTCATGGCTTCCTTATGAATATGTAAACCTTCAAATAATCTCTAATTACCGAAATAATTACATAAGTGAATAGCCTTACATGAAAATTAAATGACAATTATTAAATTCTTTCAGACATTAACGTAGAACACTTCATTGAACCATAAAATCTTCAATGACGCACCCAAAAATAATAGCTCGGTTTAAGAGTAAATATCCTGGAATAAATGCTGTGATTTCATCAACGGTCACAGCAACAGAATAACAAAAAGGTTCATTGCTAATTATTTAAAGCAACAATAACTATTAAGGTCACTTTAAACGAAACATGACTACGAAAAAGGTAATCACATCACGAACTCTCGAAGTACTGCGAAAAACGTCGGTAGAATATTATCACTCCACACCTAGAGAGCGGAAACAAATTTTATTGCCCCAGGGTGACAGAGGCGGAAAAATAAAGGAAGAAAAAATGGAAGCGAGCCTCATCAATAACTTGTAGAGTGAAAAATAAATGAATGAACACATTCCGCGCGTGTACAAAGGCACTTCCGGGAAGAGTCCCATGCTGACGCACAGGGTCCCTAGATCCAATCCCCCGAGCAGGACAGACATCAATCTTGTCCCAGAACCCTCGACAGGATTTGCGGAACGACGGACTGCGGATATTCATAAGCGGAGGGACGGTTGGAAACCCAAGGAGGATTCAATTTGAAGTTCGGTACCACGTGAATTATAGCTCTCCCATGGTTCCCTCAAGAAAAGCCCACAGCCGTCCTCCGCCCTCACCGCCCTGCTGTCCTGGATTCTCAATATCCCACGGATGGATTCGGGTTGACAGATTTCCACGTTTGCATACCACGGGAGTGGTAGGGACACCGACAGTTATTCCCGAAAGACCACATGTACCGAAAAAATCAAGAATAACGTAATAATTCAAGCTCGAGATATTACCTTCAGGTTTGGAAGGTACTTGGAGTAGTAGGTTTAGAATTACTGGATCCTCAACTGCCTCTCACGGGGAAACGAAAGGGGAACGGGATTTTGATGTTTAAAGAGCTAGTTACACGGTACAATAACACGTACAAGTTAATGTGTGAATTCATGAACGATTTTTGTGGACTAGAACGGAACGAACATGTACGAATACATGAAGCAAATAAGAACAGGTTCTATTTTCTGTTCATGCGTTAGCACAAGTTGGGTGGTTACACAGTACATTTTCGTTTTCATTCACGCGTACATACAATTAGACATAAACTTGTACGTATTAATGTATCGTGTAATCGGCCATTAATGGAGGTTAAGAGTGAGAACAAATGCCAGGGTATGACTTTTGTACAAAATGTAAAAAATGTTAACTTCGGAAGGATGTGAGACTGGAGCAGGTTTTCCATAGACACTTTCATTTTGAAGGGTGTAAGAGATGAGGGAAGCGATGAACGCAAAGGTCAATAGGGTACATCACGAGAAGACGTGACATATTGAGTTTTGACATAATGATATGAATAGACAGAGGGCGTGGTTAAAGATCGTGCTAAGACGCTGAGAGGACGTTGCCATTCGCGGCGAACGGATAAGTGCCAGGTCTTCATTTAATGGAGGTTTTAGAGAAAAGAGGAAGAGTGTTAAAAATTATTTCGCACCGAAGCAAAAAGTATAATCGAAGAATGGGAGCTTGAGAGGTATACATACAAATGACGGCCTGACAATCAATACGTTTTTCCACCTCAACTAGCAGCCTAATCTAATACAGATTGGCATACAAACTAACTATGTGCAATAAAACGACTAAAATGTAACACAGACACTAAGAAAACATAGGAAATCCATCTCTGAATCGTTAAATTTTTTAAAATGACATTATCACGAAATTGCTATAATTTAATCAGTGACATCTGCGAATTGAATATTTCTCTTGGAAAATGTCTCATGAATACACAAGGGAGCTTAGATGGTGACACGAAGTTAGCTTCTAGCATGCAAGATTATAAAGTTCGGAAAAAATAACGATAACATTAAGTATCACACAGAAAAATATTGAGTCAAATAACAACATTGAGCCGGAGTGCATTGCTGATCTTTTAGGAGTGAAAAATAATAAAAGCAAGGTTTCCAAGTCAAGTTCGCGGCCAGCAACTATCAAATACGATAAAGGCACGAGTCACATCTCGGAGAGATTAGCAATGAGATAGATGTTTCTGGACTCACACAGGAAGCGGTATGAATAACTGCAAGAGAAAAAGATGGAACTACTTCTCGCTGGGAGGCGAAGGATAAAAAGAAACATGCGGTATAGGCGAGCACTTCCAGAATTACCTCGAGTCTTAATGATGAAAAAATGTAGATATATAGCTTTTAAAACTACGTCTACACTATTTTCTAATTAAGAAAATTGCACGCAGGGTTAACAAATATGAATTACGGAGTACTTTGAAGTAAATTCCTAATTACTCCAAAAGAATGGTAGCTTGACCCAAATCCTGAGATGCTCCTGATATTCAAGTTGTTCCTTTGATGATAGCGCACAACAACCTTTGAAATTGTGAGGTTTTCCACTCAGTAATAAAAACAAAAGTGAGTGACTGAATATTGGAGGTAGTGTTGCCGCGAGACGAGACGAGACGAGACTTTCGCCAGTCTCGTCTCAGTCTCGTTTCCTGACCTCTGGTATCGTCTCGAGTCTCGTCTCGTGAACCCCAGTCTCGTCTCGGTCTCGAGTCTCGGACGAGACTCTCGTCTCGTCTCGTTTCCCCCACAGTAAATTTAGCGTCGTTTCCATGCGTAAGCGTGCTGAATCGCTTAATCGATAGTCTTAAAAATAGGAGAGCCATTAATATAAATTGCAAGCATATATTTATCCGGACACCAATTGCATCAAACTGCTGCTAAAATCATTGATTTTATTGATAATCAATGAATAAAATAATAATATAAAACGAAAAATGTCTAAAAATGGAATGTAGACATAATCCTAATCGATCACCGAAAAAAATTCAAAAAATTGTATTATCTTAAACATTGTTTGAACTTGATTATTATTAATACGTACTTACAATTTTCAGCGCCGTTTACTTTTGCCTGCCCCCTGTATGCCGTGTCTAGTAGTTCAAAAGTCTGTGGGGTTTCTCAAAACACAGGTTCCTGGGCAGTTTTACATCTGTATCTTGTCTCGTATCTCTTTATGTTTATCTCACTCACTGCACACTTTCTTCTTTCAACCCTATATGTTTCAATTTATGGGTTTTGTTGAACAAAATATGCCGTCTGGTTGATCGAGCACTTTCCGTATCGGTATCCGAGAACCGTCCTTTGTGCTGTTCTGAATTCTGTCCTGCTATAATTTTGTTCACTAAGATTCAAATATTCACTAATGGGCGAAAGGTGATACTGAAAGCGCATTTTTTTTGGGAATTTTCTTAGTAAATTTTAAATAAACTATGCCACGTAGCGGTTTGTCTCAGTCACTATAATTGTAATTATTTCATCATCGAAAAATAACTCCAATTCCAAGTATCCTTTTTACACGAATAGGCGATATTTCTTTTCAGCTAAATCACACGCAAAGGTTAGAGGCGCGTCTTCACGGCCGATCTCTTCCCAATTATTTTCTTGAAAATTCACGGAAAAATTAGATGCTATAAATCTTCGAACCTGGACTCAAGGGAGTATCCAATTGTAATTTACGAAATCGTATCAGAACATTCTGCACTCTTTTATTCCAGAAAGTCAAGCACACTGTGATCGGACCACTCACGAGAGCTAGAAGGCATGGTCAACTAAGAAGGGGTTCAGATACGGAAGGGGCCCAAGGCCGAAAAAAATAAAACCACCAAAGCAAACGCAAGCGCGAAAAAAACTCCAACCCTCAGCTTCCAACGTCATAAGTAAGATACCAGATGCTGGCAGGTCTCCGAGGTTCCGAAAACTATTGAGGTACAATGCCTGGACGGTCCAAGCCTTCACTATCATTGCCACGATGAAAGAGAAAGGAAAAGATGAGACAGAAGATGAGATGATAATGAACCACAGAGGAAGGCATTCAGCGTCCCCACATTGAACATACAATCGCTAAGAAAGCACATAAATCGGAGCGTAAGTGGTAGACTATCTTCCATGGGCGTCCACCAGTCGCCGCTCCTAGAGGGAGCATCCTGGCATCAGCTGGAAAAAATATTCTAAAAAAAGTCGACCACACAAACAGAGGCAATTAAGAGGCACAGAACGAAATCAGGCAGATATGTCTCACATATATACTCACTGAAAGTACATATATGGAAGATTAAGAGATAGGAATACCTAATGAAACTTTCAAACTCATACAGTGTGTCTTTCACGCATAGGAACGACCACGCAAGGGAACGACCACGGGAATTTAAAGTCACGCTTGAGGGGTTAAATAGCAATAATAGTACTCCCTCGTTTGTACCGGCGAAAAAATACCGGTATACTGGTACATTCATAATTTATAAAATTTGTTAATAAGTTGAAAATAAACGTTCGTATTAATCTATTAAAATTATCCGGTGTTTCCGAAAATTAGATTATTATACAGGACAATTACGCTGAAAAAGTCATTCACAGGTATTTATACGAAAACCCAACGGAAAACTTCATCAGAGGCTCGATTATCGAATTGTTGAACGGTGATAGCGATGTAGTTGTCAAATGCAACGTTATACAAACGATTTCGGGGCATACGTTTTAATTTTTGGTGTTTTCCTAGCGAATGATAAATTTGAAGATCTCTCAGACAAGAAAAAGACACTGTCAGCAGAACGTCCTCTTATTCAAACACCCGACGGTGTCAATCCGACACAAACTTTGGCTACTTATACAACAACCACTCACCTGGTGCCCGAGAAAGCTTTTGTCATTTTAATTTCTGCTGTATTTATGTGTGTACAAATATTTTTACACTTGTCTCATGTAAAGACATAGTAGTTTTTACATTTATAGAATCGGAATTAGTTATGCCTAAAATACTGCGATCGAATAAAATTAGATGTGTAGGCCACATTTCTGTTTAATTTAGAAAAATATATACATTTTACGGTTCAATAACTGATTCTCTTGCCTTCTGCGGCTAAAAAAATATTTTATGGCCATAATGATAAACAGTCAAGCATGTAGCCATAGTCAAAACACGTAATAATTTTGAACAGGATATTTGGCTGAAATTCTCGTAAAATTACTTTGCAAGTCATATTTAATTCGAATATTTTCATTTATAATTGATACTATATTTATCCCTGTACATCGCGGTGCGGCCAACAGCAGCCTCCTGCCCCCCGCCACAGGCTTTTCCCGGCAAGTGTGGCATAACTGTGTACGACACAATTTTCCACAGCCAATTTTAAAAATTTATTAAAATTGTATGTCTCTCCATAAGTTCTTGAAATATGCAATATATTGAAATAATTATTAGCTAACAGCCGCGCTAGCCACATTGTTTTGCAATTACATGCGGATCAAATGTTTCCGGACATGGCCTTAGAGATGGGACTCCAATAGGGTAATGAGATAGCAATACACGAAGATACTAATACCACCTCGAAATACCCTCTACGAATTATGAACTGATTCGAATTTTTTCTCCCAGAAAAGATAAAATGCTGAGGCACGACTATCATTTTCTCCGAGTATCTTCAAATGAGTGAGATAAAAAATTGAGGATACCATGACTCTTCAGCTTACTGAGATTTTAGTGCCGATGAAAGCACCACATGCTTCATAGTTAAGAAAAAAATGAAGTTGGCAGGATCTCAGAGGAGTTCAGCTTGAATAACTATATATGAATTTTAATGAATATAATTATAAACACGTTCATGTCTCTCATGAAATTCACTAATTGTAAAAATTTTAGAATTTTAATATATTTTTCTTACTTAATGCATAACTTGGAGTTAGCACGGCGTGTGAAAACCTTTCACCAATGGAGTTGAAGCGATCGAAATAGAGGTAATTTAGGATTCCTCTCAGCTGCAATAAAAATTATATTGTCGTTGCCATCTTAGGAAAAATTTAGAAATGAAGGGCGCAGGAATATGTATTACTGAAGTAATATAAACGTGAATTTTGTGATGGATTGCTAAAAAAACGGTAGAAAGAAAAAGGAAACAGCAATTTACGAAAGTCATACACGATTTCTGGCGTTCTCGTAACGATCTATTATGTTGTGCAGTATTGCTTACCGACGCGGAATAAGTCTCGTCATGCGTCCTAATTTTATATTTGTATAATGCAGTCTTTTGTTTACGATACTTCGATGCTTTCACTAGTGCAGAATGAAGAAAGACCTTGGAACCATGAAGAAATCAATGCAGGGAATACCCAAAGCAAAAGATACCGAGCGAGGGGCTGACCACCCAACGTAACACATTTTTGTAACACAATGCTGTGGCTCTCGAAAGTTTAGCCAGAACTTTTTTATATTAAAATAAGGCTCCAATTTTCCAAATTAATTATCCTGGGAAACAAGAAAAAGTAGTCAGCCATTAACACTCCCTTACTTGGCTCCATAAGTGTCGCTCATGCATTCAGAAATTGGTTTTTCAGCAAATATTCTAGTTTATAATTTGATCATGTATCGAAAATTTATTATTCAGCTGTATTTAAAATATAATGCTTAAGAAAAACGTAAAATGTGTTTCATCCTAACTGAAGGATATAGTTTTAAGCATAAACCTATAAACCTCTAGGCATAAAACTATACCAAATATCAATTGAGGACGTCCATCTAAATTTCGAGATTTCGAGAGTCTCGTGGAAGTGGTATCGTCTCGTCTCGTCAAAAGGTGGTCTCGTCTCGAGTCTCGTCTCGAATTCTACCCTACGGTCTCGTCTCGAAAACGAGACGAGACTCGAGACGAGACGAGAAAGTCTCGAGTCTCGCGGCAACACTAATTGGAGGTTATATGTAGCAAAAAATTGTCAGAAAAGGAACGAATTTTAAATGCATACTGAGCCAAAGATAAGTGTAGAATAAATAACATCAATGCAGCAGAAATCAGAACCGGACAGAAAATATTTCAACAGCAATGGTGGATACAATGCAACCTTCTCATCATTTTAAAGAATAAATTGCTTAATTTACTTTCCATTCTTAGATCAGAAGCCAGTATTTCGCGCATCTGCGCAGAATAGTCGCGGTGTGCTCGCGTATGTTTCCAAATTTGCCTATGCTTTAACTTTTCTAATACGTATTCGACCTGTTTAGTTATTATCTCATACAATGTAAATTGAAATTTTTCGACAGAAGTGTCAGCTCATTCCCATGAATGATACAAAATTTTCAAAGAAACAAGGCTAAAGGCCGGGTTACACGATACATTAACACGTAGGGGTTAATGCCTAAATGTATGAACGCGAGAATGAACGGCAAAATGCACCGTGTAACCACCAAAATTGTGCGAATGCATGCCCAGAAAATTGAACCTGTTCTAATTTGGTTCATGCATCCGTACATGTTCCGTTCCACCAAAATCATTCACGCAAACGTACATTAACTTGTACGTGTTAACGTACCGTGTAACCAGGCCTTAATTGAAGGGAATAAATATGTAAGCCATACAAAGATTAACATTGGAAATTTTCAATGATCGTACTTCGGGGAGATTCGTAAGCTAATATCGAAATAAATGCATTCATTCACATTATAAATTAAACGCAAATATTATTACTCAAATCACAGACATGAAAATACATTCTAACCTTGCAACTCATAACCTTTCAACAACCAAAATCAAAATCGAAATTTTAAAAATATTATACCTGAACATGGTTAATGTATCTCATTAAATGCAACCTGCAAATGAAAACAATCGGTGAGGAGAGGTGGCCGGGAAAGAGAAATGTCAAAGATAATGAGATTTATAAATTCAAAGAGAAAGTAAAAAATATGCAGAGCAAAAGAACCTGCTTTTTCTGGTACAAACTTCCTCGGCAAGTACATAAGTAGAGCTTTGCGAGGATACTAGCATTCGTAAATTACATCACAGTCCAATTGCAGCAGGTTACTAACGTAATTTTATTGCCATTGACTTCACTTCTGTAGTGGCATTAGGATGTTTCGAGTGTTTAAGTGCCAAGAAAACACCAGGTAGAAGAAAATAGAAATTAATACGGAGCTTTACGAAGCAGAGGAATGTCGAGGAACGGCATATGTCCGTTTATGCAGAGGAATGCGTATTTTGTACCTCTACTCGATACTCTTCGAACACAATTGAAACTTAACCGTTTCGTTAAGCTCCGCCGTTCCATGGCACACTGAGCGCATAGCAGCGGAAATGAGAAAAAAATGAATTTTAGCGTTAGTCAATTGCGTTTCAACGGAATTTGCGCTTCAATGCATAGCACATGATCTAGCAGAGACAGCTACTAGGCTCTCGGCACGGCCGTTCTCGAGCGAATAAATCGGTTACACTCCCCCGTGAGCCTAGATTCTTCTCCCGGAGCACAAAAGGGCAAGGCTACTGACAAGTAAGAAAAAAATTCAAAAAAGTCCTAAATTGTGGCGTCTAACAACGACAAGGGAAGAAAGGGAAAAAGTAGACGAAAGAGGGAAGAAAGCTTTCAGCGCCGAGCTGGGCTAAGAGGCGGCGAAGACGCTCCTGAAAAGACTAGGGGGAAGAAGAATATAAACAAGCGGTGAGGGATGAGTGGATGGGTTGATGGGCGAGGCCGAAGAACGAGAAGGAAGTACAAAATCTCCAGAGGGAAGGAGGATGGGGATGGAGGAGGAAAGATTCCAGGGATCCAAGGGGGAAGACCCTGGCGAGGTTTCTCAAGCGCGGAAATGATTGACAAAAGGTAGAAAAAGGCGGTCGGTTTGGGGTCCCTCTCTGTCCCTTGTGGGCGTGGGTGGAAGGGCAGGTGGGAATTCGGGATGGAATAGGACGAAATAGGACTAAAGAGGGGGGTGCACAGGTCTTTGAGGGGGGACTAGGATGGAACGCTCGTGAGGTAATGCGATGCCCAGCACACAACCACAGCACGAACCAAATTCACAAACAGGCCAGCATTCAACGTAACATAATGAAAGTACTTGTCTATTCCCACACTTATATATTTCAATCGACCCAGGTTTCGGCACATAATGCCATTACATTGAAAATGGCATTATGGGCCAAAACCTGGGTTGGTTGAAATAAAGAATTGTGTAAATGGACAAGTACTTTCACTGTGTTAAGTATCCAAAATTTCTACCCAATTACGCCGGAAACTTCATCTTTTATGTCAGCATTCCATGTTTCTTATCGACACCATTCAGGCATCGACTAAGCCCATACTTCCCTCGCATCTAAATCAATGGTTTATTTTCATGCATAAAAATCTACGACCAATACAATGTAGCGGCGCGACACCACCGAAGATTTACGTCTCCTTCAAAAATTGACTAAACCAGACACCATATAGGAACGCTAAAGAAGAACTAAAGAAAACGCAGGAAGAGCAGGAGTGCCCTTTATTTGGAAGAGTGAGACGCTACGAAACCGAGAAAAGGGTACCCTTTGGAGTAGCAAACCGAGTGAGGAATGAAAGTTTTCTTGCCTTATTGGAATAAAATATGCAACGAAAAAACTTCAAAAAAGAATGCGGCCAACATAGGTGGCGCGAGCTCACTTAGCGCCAGTGAATGTCTCGCACGAAGCGCTGCAGCCTGAGGCTAAAAGAGTGAGACGGCAGCGGCAGTCGAGACAGCTATCTCTTCGAATCAACAGCGGATAAACCGAGGCTGCAGGGAGGAGACGCCCATTCGAATTCAAGAATATGGCACCCCACATCAGAGCAGCGCCATCCCGGCTTAAGTGACTACCGAGGATGAGCCGTCGAGATTTGAAGGGAGTGGTGGCAATAAGAACGACATAAGGTTTAGCGTTAGACGAGCAGCACCGCGCCCGACTTCTGTCCTCCGGTTCGACAAAAAATAACCGAGCACACCCACTTTAAAGAAAAATTAAGACAGAAAAAAGATGGCAAGATATTTTGACCGCGAATAAGACGGAATTTCCGAGAACCTAACCTGTGACGACTGGACTTAAAAAATACGAAGGAGTGTGCAGATGAAATCGTGTGCCACCGAAGACAAAACGAAACACAGGATATAAAGCTTGAAATTATTTCCGAAAGAAGTTTACGCAGGTAAAAATGGACAGACTTTAGTAAATTATATGTTCGTAAAAATGATAGAGCGAACAGTTTTAGAATAGAAAGTGTGCATTAATGATGCGACGGTTAAAAGGGCTCTTACCAGCATAATAACTTAGCAGCCCTCGAAATACCAATGGTGCGATAAAAAAAAGAAATATAACCTTGACAAATATCAGCTACAAAATAGCTATTACAGCGAATGGGACAAATATTGCGTGAGCGATTGATTAGCACTATGAACCACAGTTTCAGTGCACCAAAGATAGAGTTAACTTTTGAAGCATGACAAACCATAACAACAGAAAAGTCATACAGGTAGAGTGTAGGCCATAGTCTTGTATTCCTTAAAAATGTGGAGAGGAAATTTAAATTCATCGAATCTTCAAAATTGGAAGGATGAAGAACGTGCTTCAAGAACAGACGCGGACAAAGCTACCATTATAAACAATTCACGATTATCTCCAACATCTTTAGCAAAGAATGTTTCGCTATAATTACTGTCTCCCTTTATATTGATAGTGTCAAATTTAACGTTGACAACATGAATAAAATATAACTTCACATCCTAAGCTTGCCTTCGCTATACAGGTAAAAAATATAAAAAATACACAAGAGCTCCATGGCCAAAAAGTCCTTGTTCTTACGACAAGAATGGAAAGTAAATAAAAAAACTCAAGATTTTGTTAGGAACATAAACGAAATTTAGGGAATCAGCATGCGAATTAGTCAAGGATTACGGCTTCACCGCATTAAAAATCAAATTATATTATAGGGACAGATACCCTGAACGGCCTAAAAACGCTAAAATAAGGAGAATGATAGGATAAATACACATATGTAGCTCTAGTCAGAAGTAATTAGGAGGAAAATCCTCTTAAGTCCACAAGACTTGAAAACATCGAGTAAGGCTTGAAAAAGTTGATGATAAATAAAAACACGCCGTCAAATTCGCACGACGTACTTCGTAAGCCATTTAATCTGCAACTTACATCTGCTTCCGGCGTAAAATCGATGGCAGACTGAGAGACGAGAGAACGCAAACGAGGAATATACAATGAGCCTCTTTCAGCGAGTAAGGCAGCGGTAGGTACAAATACCCAGTACTCCACAACATAAAACAACACAAGGAAACCTTTTCAGTAGCACGAGATGTACTTGAAGGAGTTCTGAGAAAATTTAAAATAAATGGAAATGCAAAAAAAAGCGTTCTCCGCTGAATCTAAGGTAATGAAAAGGAAGAATAACAATCAAGGCATATTTCAACCCATACTGGGGCGACGGACAGGTTAGAATGGCATAATAATTTTAACGTCTATCTAGAAATGACCGGTGAAGCAGACTCATATGAGTTATTTGAACTTAAGCATTTATATAATATTCATTGGGTGAATAACGGAAAGGAACTTCAAGGGAAAACAAAAAATTGGTGTATTCATACTTCATTAACTCAATTGATACACATGAGAAGATTAACCGCGTTCCGGTTAGCTCATTAACAAATTCTACAGTTAACTTAAACCGAAATTAAAAAAATATTCTAATTCATACTTATTTGCGCGTCTTAATTTTAAATCCACATAAAAAATTAAGACACGCAAGAGTAATTTAATTTAAGTTTCCCAAGAAAGCGCTATTTCCTATGATAGAGGCACGGCAATACGCGCAAGAGAGACAAAATTGGAGGTGTGAGAAGTCAAGAGGTACAACTGATTATTTTTAACAGAGCCAAGTACAGAAATTAGGTAAAGGAAACAAACGAGATCAACTATATATTTTGTAGTATGTTTGATTTTCCTCTGATATAAGCGTAGAATAGATAGTCACTCAACTCCATAGGCCACCTCAACTGATATTTTTTTTCTGTATTTCTTTTAACAGTGTCTTTACCTAACTCGGTATAGGAAGAAAATCACTTGTACCCCTTGGCCCTCATATACAATTGCCGAGTTAAGTGGATGCAGGAAAAGGGATTAATAGTTGCGCTAGGGAGGATAAAAAAATAAATGAAGGGCGGTGTTAAGAAGAACGGATAGTGGGAAGAGGGGGGAAGAGACGTAATGGCGCATGAGAGAAAAAAAAGACCATTCCGTCGGGAGCATACAGAAAGGCGGGAGCTGAGACGAAAGGCGACAGGGAAGACGAATGGCGTCAAATTTACATAAAATTCGGGCCACAAGACGGGAGCGGCCACAGTGAAGGTTGGGGAAAGAACAGTGGGGCCACATTGAGCACGCTCTGATGTATATAAGTATGTACTTGCCGCGTTCTGAGCGCGGAAGAAAATGAGTGAGCGCTTTCTGCGAAAACGATCCGAAAGTGGCACACTTAAAATATTTACGGAAATACAAATTAGTGAAGGGGAATGAGCTTGGTGAGGGATCCAGCGTGTTGGAATCCCAGTCATAGGACGCAATTTCATAACCAAAGGTATTTCGGATTACACCGATTCCTAATTAATCTCTGGGGCGGAAGTATTCAAGGTTGTTCCCACTCTCTTCTTAAGATAGACACTAATCAGTTGATTCTAATTGCTTTTCGTTAAGAACAAGGAAATGCGAAACCCAAGTTTCTATTGGCCTTTTCTTCCCTTCCTCAACGCTGATTTTAAGTGTTTATTTTTCCTCCTGATACTAAAGAATAAGGAACGATAATAGATCAAAATCAAAGCTCACTAGTAATCTGTAGGCAAACCGGGGTGATTTTCCCCAATATTTTACGGCCATCACCGATTATATCAATTATCTTACTGCGAATAGTGTTCTCTAACTCAATGAATCACCATCCATCTGATTAATGGGACGCCATAAGCAATTTAAATATATGACTACAAAATGTAAACGAAAAATGCATACTAGTAGCTGTCATCAGATTAGCCTTAACTATGGGCAAAAAAGAGAGATGATAAGAATTTAAATATCCCATAAAGATAATACGTAATGAAAAATAATGAAACAATACCTTTTAATGTTCTACACTTGGGAATAATTGATAAAACTCACTAAAGCACTCCAAATCAATCCGAAATACCAGAGCCCAACCAAAGCGAAATTCACTCGCGGCCTATAGTGAAGGTAAAAGCCAAAATGGTATGCATCGAATTGCGCTGTATCGTGAGCTTTTCCTAGATCGTGAATATCGTGAGCTTTTCCGTGATCGGGATTTTGGTGAGCCGAGGGCAAAAGCCGCAGAACTCGCTACGAGAGATGGGCTCCTCGGGAGGAGCAGGAGGACGGAGTGGATATGAAGAGCACGACCCCGTCTCCCATACCATGGCAGGAGCGATAAAGAGAAGGGTGCCTCGGTTAACAGGATATGACGGAGGAGTTGCGCGAGGCGAGTCTTAACACGCAGCCTTAGGGCGAGCGAAGCGAAAGAAAAAACTGCGACGGGCAGAGACAGCGGATACGCCGACGGAATTCACAAAGACTTGGAGAAAAACGCCGACGAGGGAAGAGAGCCGCCCCCCCCTGAAATTCACAGGGACAGGAGCGTAAGTGGAGGCAGAAGGGGAAATATGGGACCACCCGACATTAGGAATGACTGAGACGGGTGTAAACACGGCCATGGGGGTGGAAAACTGAATACATTTGCGTAATGAAATGCGTCCAAAGACGGAGGCATTTTTCGTTTCAAGGAACGGTAAATGGTCACCATCATCTATTATTCAATAAAAAAAGAAGTTGGCAACTGCACCGTCTCCTACCCTAAACTCTACTCTACCCGAAAACTCTAGACGGGTTAATGTAAACCTTTCCTCGGACTGACAACAAAAAGGTATTTGAAAACTGATTTTTCAGTAAAAACCGACGAATAAGCAATTGGAAGAAAAGCACCAAACGAGGCATAAAAACAAATCCATTACTTACACTTAAAATAAATAAAAAACTTGAGCTGATAACTCTTGCAGGATGTAAAACCCATAAAACACTCACCACACTAAGCATCGATTTTCCAGAATGAATTTTTTCTTAACTTCCATATTATCATAAACAGAAGCTCAACAAGAAACTAAAGAAATCAACAGCCTTCACGTTCCATTTCCTTGACAAAAACGAGACAAATATCCTAGACCGGAATTGGTCCACGTACTACGATTTTTCAGAACCAATGTTCATGCTCAAACGCTGAACTCGAGTAGCAACTTATAACGGCAGTTTTATGAGGATTCCATTACTTCATTTCATAAGAATTCATAGCAATAAATATTCATAAAATGAATACTCAATATAAAATTAACGCAATAAATGACAGCACTCTATTAACGGGGTCATATAAGTACCGCGGAACTCCACAAGTTAAAACAATGGGAGTTCAGAGACAGCACGAATTTCGCGCACTTCAACTAAAAATTATGATATCGGTTCATACTCAATATGTCAAGACACTACAAAGAGCAGCCGCCCAACTCAATACTTGGGGAGAGAGGCTTCACACTATTCAGAAAATGACACGATAAAATGATTGCACCGCCGATGAAAATGAGGACAGGAAATGGATTTCGAGATTGGATGAAGGGTACGATTACCACTTTTTTCTTCACTGCTTGAAAGGATGCTGAAGAAGAACAAGAGAGGGAGGAAGCAAAAACCTGATTCTCGGCGGATCACAAAAAAAACCACTCGGAGGAAAGTGGCGGAAAATGAGTGGAAATTGAAGGAGACTACAAACGACAGAGCGAGAAAAGCGAATGAAGGATTTAGAGGCGATAGGACGGAACAGTGGGGAGTCGGAGAGAGGTTGAACCCACCAATGAATGTGGCTATGAACGGCAGAGAGAGATCTACAAGAAGATCTGAGTCACAGAATAGATGAGTGGTGAAAATAGATAATAACTCTGATAAAATCGATGGTTTGAGGCGTAACTTTGTGAAAGCGATTCATTATGAAAAACGAAAAAGAAGAAACTTTGCGCTTTCACATGAATATTTATTCACACATTTACACGACCATGTTTTCAACGTTAGACGTCATCATCAGGTGAACTCTATAGAGGTCCATCACATCATTTTATACCAGGGTTGGAGGGAGAGGGAGGAAGGTAACTAGGTTGAACGGATTGGTCAACAGAGATAAGGGAGGGGGAAAGAACTTGATCATACGATAGAAAGAAGTTAGGGGAAGGAGGCTCCCTTAGGGAGGGTATGGCGTAATAACTCATAATAACAAATCAATAAAAAATAATTCGGCGAAAAAGTCAAATTACTCCCATAACAAGTTCAACCGATTCAGGCGTGATATAGTGGACGTTCAACATATTGAAATGAAATTAGTTGCACTTTTCCACAATTATTTTAGGGCATTAGATAATTAAGGGAAAAGAGCCTACTAGAAAACTACCTTTCATTTCAAAATATCCAGTGGCGTAAATATGGGGGATAGTTCCCCTCTAAAGTCTCAGAGAACTAAAATAATTACTGAAAACCATTTTTGACACATAATAACTGCATATGCTTAAATTTATATTTTAAACGCCAATATATGTAGTATATTTCCAGGCATGTCATTTTTCAAAAATTTTCCGGACCCCAGGTTGTCTGGGGTGGGTGGGGGAAGTACCCCATCCTAGGCCCCTCCATCCCCCCCAAAGCATATTTCTAGTTACGCCACTGAATACATCTATAATGTTTATCTGGAATACAAATGCGTAATTGACAGATTGATCAAAAAGAAAATTCCTCAACACGGTCTAACAAATAAATACCAGGAGAAAGGACTGCCAGATAAGTTATTTAACTGTAAGACTAAAAGAACGATGGATGTACAGAAACCCAGAGTCGAAGCTAGTTTAATCTTCACGAAAGTGCCTACGAAACAACTACTTAACATCCCCTGTGTTACACCGATTGCGGTAGCCAAACAGCCCTCAAAATTTCATCGAAGCAGCAATCGGACTTGACCAGAAAATTTCTGGCTTGGTCAGGATTTGAAACTAGACTAACTAGACGAAAAGGCAACACAATGTTTGTCATAACAACCACATTTCCTTATTTGACAATTCACGAACGATAGAATTCCAATGGAATGTTCAGATAGCTGGCAACTGATTTTTTGGGAAAGTCTGCGGGACTGGCGTACAAATTACACTCATGAAGTACACTCACATTTACGGCAAAGTATATGCAGACCAAGGAACTAGCTCTCCAGCAATGAAAGTGTTAAATTCACCTCCACGGCTCAGGTACGCGCAGGTTCAACAGTCAAATGCCAAGCCACCCTCGGTTGCATCATTGCGTGAAAGGCTTCTCCGAGGCAGATCATGCGTTCACTAATCCCGGGCATCAGCCTATGATTGATAAAGAAATACTCATAGCCAAAGAAAGTCATTATATACCCCACATTACCCGAGAGGCTATTGAAAATGAAAAAAGTAAATACTAAAATAAGACAATATAGAAATGATAGGCATAGATTAAATACCACTTGGAAAATACTCATAATCAAAATTACGCCAAAATCGGGGTTCTCGACGCGGATTGGTCACACCACTGGTAGGCCACCGTGATGATGGTTTAGAGGGCCTTTTCCATCTGTAGGCACTCAGACCTGATCAGAAGATGTAGCCAGTACAGGCCACGAAACGTCATCTTGAAAAAAAACTAAGACACAGGTAACCCGAAGACCATGGAAAGAACTGCAATTCATCGCTGCGAAAGCCTCCAGCAGAAAATTATTTTTCCTATTTCCGTTTTTTCCTATCTCTCATACCCGCACAGAGATGATATATTTATGCGCTTCTTGAAATAAATAAAAGACACAAAAACATACGGAATATAGAAAGGTGAATCGTCCAACCAATTACATCACCGCTTCCCACATTTCGTCAGACAAGTTTCGCCAATAAATCAAGTGTATTAATAAAATGTGACATCAACGGGGACCTTTGAAAGTTTTTATATTCTAATTGTCAGGTTCAATTGAACACATAATTAATATTACGAATAAATCCAATCAATCAACTGAATCAGTTTGAATGAATGAACGGAAAAATACCGTTCATTGATGTAATGGAAGACACTGCACCATTGTATACATAAATGGCCCGACTTTAGCGCATTTTTATCTTTTTTAATCAACAAGGATTTAAAATGATCGGGAAAACTCTTATGATATTTTTGCTTCCACCCATTTTCCTTGATAATTTATGAAGCCGTCAAGAATTGACTATCATCGCCTCCCACGCTATTACCCTGTGGAAACAGTAATTGAGTGTTCCCGTTATTATGCGGTTGGGAAAACCACAAAATAAAAAAATAAATAAAAATAAACGCCAGCCAAACTAAGGATTTGGATATTTTACACATTTCTTGCCGTTAACAAAGCAAATTCGACATAAAATGACCGTCAAAAAGGAATGAATTACTTATTTCAAAGAAGGTGCCAACAATTAACCTTACATAATATTAGGGTTAGAGAACGTTCGGGTAAAAAAAATGACAAAACGCAATCAATTATGAAGACAGTTAAAAAACGTTAAGTTAAAGGTAACAGGTTTATGTAAAAGAAACATGTCTACGCAAAGGCGAACTACACACTTCCATCAAACAATCGGCCTTAATCCTTAGCCTACCACATTAAAATGACGCCCAACTTCGATAATCCAGGTGAAGCCTAAGCGCGGGAAAATGCCCACGCGGGGCATTCTAGCAGGCGAACCACTCATTGGGGGACGGTATGCCAGAGGAAAGTCGACGGCTGGTCGGAGATTCGAAGTTCTCGCGGAGATTACAACCATGGCTACACCCAGCCAGCACACAATTCAGCACCCTCATTGCGAGGCGCACTACATCCTCAAACTAAAACGGAGTAAGCAGCCGGAGCAGAAATGTAAGGGGTATCGGGTAGGCGTGATGCGGGAAAAATGGCAATCTACTCTTGAGGTTATCGCATCGTATGAGAAGCGGATACCATTTAGTGGAATCCGAATTACTATACATGAAGGTAATTTCAATTTTTTTAAACTCAGATTTCGTACAATAAACCACTAATCCACAACGAATTGCCACACTATTAACGTCGCAGTTCTCTCCAGTAATTACTCCCAAAACAAAAACGTAATGATCCACGTATTTTTTTAAATCGTACATATCACTCGGTCAACTAATGAATTAAAGATATTTTGTGTGGGGAAATTCAAGAGCACTGAGAAAATATTACTGTAACTCATGCAGCTAGCACACAGTTTTTCTTGTAAATGAAGACGCTGTTGTAAACACAGAACATATCTGTTTAATATCAAGAAATCATAGCTATCTCGGACACTAGAAGACAGATAAAGTCAATCAGATACTGAAAAGATAGTAAAAAAATGATCTTTCCGCGACGCCAATATTACTGACCAAAACAAACTGGGATGACGCATGGAGCTCTTCCTCCACGCATACGTCGTACGAGATGATCTAATTTTAACAGGGCAATCACCCAGGAAACAAAGAGCCTCCATTATTACGTGGGAGTTTAATATTCACGCATTTCCCTGGAATCCCTTCAAGGGAATTTCCTAGTATTTCCTCAGATTCGTTAAATTTCACTTTTTTAAAAGGCAGGCGGCTGGATGAATATTCATTCAGAGAGGATTAACAAGGGAAAGACGAAAACTCTGATGATATGCTCGCTTCCGCCTATTTTCCCTTGCTAATTGATGACGCCGTCACGAATTGACGATCATCGCCTCCCACGATAACACCCTAAGTAAGGAAACTGGAATGGAAATCCACTCTTTAAAAATTATCAGAACAAGAAGCACATATTTCTTCATTAAAAATACGCAGGCCTGAGGTGGTTTGTCGCCACAAAAATAATTACCGAAACAAAAATCAAAACCCAATTTTAAGAAGACATCCGGCGGAGACTCATTAGAATATATAAACCACGGAAAGTAATCATTTAAAGTACACATGACTCGCAATTCTAAATGATCACTTCGTTAACCAGAAGTATTGAATAGCTAAAGTAGTTCATATATTCAAAATACCACTAAATTTGCTTAACTTCTTCAATTTGTAGTATTTCACCGACGAAAAATTATATGCCTAAGGGTTTCGAGAATAAAAGTATCCTCATCAGGCACCTAAGTCATGAAATCAAAGTAATTCTTCATAAATCCTAAAAATACGGCAACATACAGAGAGCAGCAATAGACCAATATACAGCTATATCACACAGCCTGAGCATCGAAACGTGGCAAAAATCCACTCAGCTAATCGTAAGCGTACTAAAATGAGATCAAAGGTGGCTAAACTGCTCCAAAGTAACCTTCCTATCCCTAACCAATGAACTTGAAATGTATCATGGATACTCCCTTGTTCTGCAAGGGTATTCAAAGTTGCCAGGTCTTAACATGCCTGGCTCCTTTCGCCTTTTTAACCCTCCGAAACAAGACGGATCTCCAACAGCGAAAGAGTTTGCTGAGGTGCCTTGAGATAAGTCACTCCATAGAGAGAGGGCATGATCTTAATAGCCGCTAACTTAAATTACCTACTAGAGCGGCTCCTTCCCTAATCAAAGGGTTGAAAGTCATCCGGTTAATCCCCTTGCCTTCTCAGCCCTAGAGCGAGCCCCGGAGATGAGAACAGATGCTGGGATAGCACCTTATAACGACGAGCAGATTCTCAAAGCGTGATTTTACTTGCTGTATTATGGAGCAGGCAGCACGATGCCTCATTACAACCAACATTGAAATAAAAATAAAAACGTAACTAATACGTAATACAGATGAGCTATAGCCGTAACTGGAAACATAGAAAAGAAATACACAGCCCATAGCCAGTATTCGATATTTTTTTTACTATGTTGTAAATTCTTTTCATTCAATTATATATCCAGACTTATCCCTGGTCTTCCGCGCTCGGAACGTATGCCAGGAGTTTACCAACTTCACTCTGAGGCGAGTTCGCCTTGGTTCTACCTGCTAGGATTCGGGAGGCAAATTTTTTCATCTGGGCGCCGCCGAGGCGCTCTCGTGAATCTTTACGATTCTTCTTCACTTCATCCAGCGAAAGATGAATTCCTTCGCAGTGATAAATGGAGGGCAATGTAGGTTAAGGTCTCGGGTTACCTCATTCCCGAGCTCCCTCCCCGCGAGTAGACATGCTACTGATCTCGCCTCTCCGTGGTCCCCCTTCTTTCCAGCGAGAGGCAAGAAGTATGTGTGACGGTGGTGAGCTTGTCTGTTGAGTGTTAAATGGGGAAAGCTCTTGGCCCAGCCTCCTGGGGGAGCTTTCTCTTTCTTTCATTTCCATACGCAGCCTTTTTTCCTCCCTTTGTGGCCGACGCAGCGTTATCCACACTCGAGGCGCCAGTTTCATATGAATCATAACGCAATTCGTGCGATGGGCCGGTAATAAATCCAAGAAATTGTATATTTAATAGGTGGAATTTTCACCGAGGAAAAGGTGGGTTTATATTTAAATTTTATTTATTATCATTTTTAAATTGAAGTATTTGTGAGCATAAGATATCGTCGAAAAACATTTTACACCCCATCATGAAAATTCAAGACTGTCTACTTTATTCCACATATATCTAAAATTGAAAACTGTACTCTCTGGCCCCAGCGGCTCACGATAAAAAATAATCCTGTACCAAACGACGGAAGCCAAGGGAAAGCTTGGACCTAAGAGGACTTCTCATCAGCGTAAAAATAAAACCATAAATGAAAACGAAAAGAAACTCACAAGCACTGAGCTTTCTTTTATAAAGAACATAAATCAGTCTCGTAGAGCAGGTTCGTTAGATGATTGCACACAGAAAATAATCACATAACTGAAATGCTCATCTAAATAACCATCATGCATAGCTGATTTCCTTTACTCGGGCCTGAGGTGGTTTGTCGCCACAAAAATAATTACCGAAACAAAAATCAAAACCCAATTTTGGGATCGTGATGCATTAAATATCACCGCAAGCCGAGAATCGTAGAATAATCGCTGATCGTGAGGGTGACATACGTACTACACAGCATCTTCCGAGCGCCAAACATTACACAATGAGTTCAGGGGAGTCAGTTCCCTGGCAACTTTCAAATAACATGAAATAAAAAATGCAGCAGTCATTGGTTTACGCAAGACTTGAAAAATTATCACGCATAAAGGCATACAAACTACCACACACGGAAAGGTCTATAAAGAAATCTCCTTTAAGCACAATGACTTTAAAAATAGTGCGATGATGGAACACTGGATTTATCAAGAGTACATGTTCTCTCAGGAAAGCTTGGTCAATAAGAAAACTGGTATTATCAGCAGTCGATAAATCCCAATCTTAACGGGACGTGAAAGGAAAGATAACAAATTAACATCAGCGTAAATTCGCACTCAAAAATGAGATACGTGTATCGCAGGCGATGGAAACTTCAATGGTGTGAACGTCGAGTGTAAACAACGTAACAGCTTCTCACTTTAGCGAATGACACTTCTTAACTCAAAAGATAATCTCAATACACCAAAGGGAATCTCAGACAGAACTACAAACATCTAAGGAACAAAAAACATAACTTTATAAAATTAATACTTGCTACAAAAAAAAACATCATAAAATTGTGTTTGAAAGGACGCAATAAAAATAAGTATTCCTTAGTTTGAGACATTCCAAATCTGTCAACGCACGAGAAGGAGAGATACGAATTCATGTAGATTTTTCAGAACTCTCGGGACTTAAGCACGAAATTCAGCATTGAAATCATTACTCCATCAGAGTAAACCAACCGAAATTTGAAATTAAACGGAAGCAAGCAAACCAAAAGACATTTCTGCTAAAGACACAAGCACCTATAGGTGCATATAATTTACTAATTCCTTTCGCCATTTAGTCGATCGATTTTCAACCTTTACCTTTCCTTCTTCATTGAGCATTAAAACCTTAAGCCTAAAACCCTGGAATCTATCTCCGAATCAGAATATTTTCGCTTCTCAGAATAAATTACAAATAAAAAACTAACGACGCAAAAACTATGCCGACTAACAATTAGTGTTCCAACCCCAATGCCATTACAACTGCGCCATTACCAACCTTCCTCAATGTCGCCAATATTAATTTGTCCAGATGGCTTCACAAACTACCAAAAAGCTCAATCATGCCACGATGGATGGAGGGTGAGTAAGGGAGTTTCCCATCCACAACATGATAGCGAGTACGTCACCAGAGCGAGGTGGAAAGAAAACCGAGGACTCGAAACAAGTCACATACGCCGAGCGTTTAGCCAATGAAGGAGGAGAAGGGCAGTAGGTTACGGTACGGTAAGTATGAGGAAAACATCGGCCGGTGCGGATGGTGATGGAGGGGAGTCCTTTGGCGCACGGGGAGAGAGGGATTGGCGAAAGGATGACCCAGTTACGACAACACACGGGCGAGCAGAAACGCCTCTAGGTTCCCACAGTATTCATGTGGCCAGTTGATTGGATCTTTCTTGGCTATTTCGTCCATCGAGCAGGTGGGCGCAGACCGAACCGCTATGCTGAGGGCTAACAAGGTGGCTACACCGATTACGCGATTCAAAACCCAATTTATTCAGACTCGCTGTGTACATATTTTACAAATAATACATTCACAGGTGCATTTTATCGACGCCAAAAGGCAAAATTATAATGTATATTACGTGGGTCAACCAATAAGATCTAGAGTATGAATAAAATTCATATCTTTGATGTCGTTTCATACTCTGGAGCCTTATTGTGGATCAATTAAAAATCTTCAACCCAAATGTTACCTCCACATTTGCAAAAAAAACTTAAAATAAGAATCGGACGTATCTACTTTGATAATAACATAAGAAGTATGACCGAATTCGGTAACTGAATAGGAAGACCAATGCCAGAAACTTGGCGAAGTGCCCGACGGATCAAAACAGCAACCCGAGCGCAAGGCAAATCTCAAACACGAGTAAGAAAGAAATCGATGACCGAAAAATATAAGCGATAATAGAGAATGTTTGGTACAAAACAGAGGAAACGGGACAATGTATGCACTATAGTTTTCCTCTTCGAATGAAATACACTAAAATAGCTTCCTACAATGATTTTATAGAAGAGAAAGACGTGAAAACGATACCGCAAGGAACATAGACTGAACAGCTAGAAGTTTGCACGAAAAAATACGCACGGAAGAATAACTGTCACTAAACAAGAGACCTCCAAGGAGAAGGAACGTTAACCACACCAAAGATACAGAGCAAGCGCGTGGCTTGTTCTCAAGTTCCAGCACAAACATATTTATTCCCATTGACATACCCGCTCTAACGACAAATTAGCGAGAGCAGACATTCATCCTTATAATGGGAGAGAAGAAAAAATTCACCCATCTACTTTTTACGCCAAATTCTCGCGCAGCGGTAAACAAAGATTCCACATTCAGCACAATTACGAGTAACTCACATCATGGCATCTAAAACAGGCAAAGTGGCGCTTATTATTTCATTAAAGAGGTAAATGATATTATTTAGAAGCACTTGGCCGTTAATGAAGGCAGAACGTCAGCGCAAAATGAAATGAGGAGTAAACATACTTCCAATAAGTATAATGCTCTAGTTCAAAGAAATCTCAATGCGATGGCATATGACGTATCAATTCTTAATGGATAAATTATATAATAAATATAAATTAATAATTATATAGATACAGTGCCAGGAAGAATTCAAACCACAATCGAAGGTAACGAATATAGATTTAACTATGTGCGAAAGATAACACAAATTTGATCGATTATGATGTAACCTTGAAAATGTAAAAAAGGCAATAAATTACAGCCAAAATGAAGGTCCTACAACTTTCCCTTTTCAGGGGGCAAACATAAAATGTTAACACTAAATCTGCACATGATCAAAAAGGCATAGATTTTTTTTCAAAATCTGATGGACAGGAATGGATAGGTTAAATCAGCCGTCCTCTGAGAGAGGCAATTTTAAATCCTGCCCATTGCAGTGAAAACGACGGTATATCAGTGGTTCCAAAATATCTTTCTTTCAGATTCATTTAGTCCCACTTGCTCGTATCACATAATTTAGTCAGGTAAACCATGGGAGGTATTCAGCGCTGAGGATTAAGAATGTGGTCCGGTACTAAGGAAATCGACTAATGCGAGGCCGCTATCCCAAAAGCACTGAGATTGATAAAAAATAGGAATGGGAATGTTGGGCGTATATTACGACCTACACTCTGAATTGAGGGGCGTGTAAGCCAAGTCGAATATAAGACCATTCAAAGGGTTAAAATTTTTCCGAGGCGAGATACCTCCCTTTCTCAAAATATTACTTGGTTTTGCTACGCCGATTGACTACCTTACAACTACATTTGCCTCCAGGCATGATTTCAACAAAAAACTGACTTCTCAGCACCGTGGTCAGCAAGATAATCTAATAAATGAGTCACGAGGTGAAGCGTATGCCCACATGAAGTGTTAATGAGGGTGGACGTCGACGTTAATTAAATGACCGCGATATGTTCGACGATCCGAAAATAATCAAAAAGACTAGAAATAATGGTCAGTAAGCTACGGACGACTTAAAAAGCTTACGTCATAAACGGGAGTATTTAGAAAGAGTAAGGAAGTTCTGCATAGTGACACAAAAAATTTATCCTTCCAAGACACTTAGCCAAGTAACAGACATTTGCACTAAAGTGTAACACTCATTGATCACCTTATGCCATCATCAGGGTCTGTATTTCACCTTTTCATTGAGGGGCGAAACATTGGTAGGCTGGAAAATAAAAACTGGCGAGCACTGGCGTTCCTGCGTTTAAAATTAATTCCGAGCATTCCACTAGGTAATCCTAGAGTAGAGCATCCAACAGAATTTTCCAACGGTTCCGTTGTATACAACAAACAGAATTACCAAGCTTGAAAATGATCACAAATGGTGATCATTATCATTTTAAATATTTGAAACAACCTCGGCATTTTTACTCTTTCTCAGTAACCTCGTTTGCCTTGCGTGAAACAGTGAAATTCGCCACATTTCCCTGTATCACTCCATCCATGGAAACCTAGACGATTTAGAGCTAAGGCGTAGTTCTAACCAGTCCAACTTCCAGTTAAATTACAAGTTGAGTGATTAAATTGGCGCTTCCCTTAAACAACCTCATAAACAATGACTTTTTCCTTACAACTTCGAAAACCAGTAATAACATACGATTTAAATAAAATCGTCGCACACAATACATAATTGATAAGGAAAACGATAGTCCAATGAGTTTTGTTGTCTCTTGTCTTGTCTTTTGTCGTCATTTGTATTTAACTCGCACATCTTTTCTGCGGCGACCGAGCAACGGCGTGTGGGATAAGAGCAGAGCCCCTTGTAGCAGGCATATTTGATCCCCACCAGAAAAAAATGGCATTCATCAACATCAATGACATCTGCTCTTCAAATAAAGAGAAAAGACACTAATCAAACAATGGATGCAACTGGTTTTATCTTTCAAGGTAAATCTGAGGAAAGGAAATGCTCGATGAAATCTCTACGAAGCATGCAAAAACCTACACAGTATGCCATGGAAATATGTATAGCAAAAATAGATACGAATGATAGAGGCTACAATGTACACGTAAAGGGCCTCCGCGCGCATCGTTATAGGTTAGGACATCGCCACTCATCACACCACGTGGCTCCGATGGGAGAAACTAGATAGCATTTCATTTCTTTGATGTCCAGCCAATTAAAGTCTTCTCTTGAACGGCTTCCAAGTTCTCTTTAGCGCCTTCAAAAAAGCAGGTAAAAAATGCCCTTCGACATTCACATACGTAACAGACGTGGAGGTAATGACAGCCACATCACCGCATTACCGATGGAAAACTTAAGTAGCCACGGGATCAGGTATGCCCTCACCTGGATAATTTTTATCAGTCAATAAATAGGGGGCGTCGACTTATATAGGCAAAATATTCACCGAAGACCCGGGAAAAAATTGTATACTCGACCCGCCAATATCGCATAAAAACTAAGTTCCCAAGACGCAGAGTACCTACATTGTCCACCAATGTGTGAAGCACCAACGGAAGGTTATTATCGACGGCAGAGCATATTTATTCGTGCATGTTAACTTCTTAAGAAAAGCAAGAGTAAGTACGCATTGGGCATATAAACCTACATATAATGGATGGGGATATAACACCAAGTTATAAAGTAGTAAAGTTACCAGATTCACTCACGGATAATTTTCCATCGTACGTCAAATATGAGCCTTGATATTTTTTTACGCGGAATCCAGAATCATAATACAAGGTTTCAGTGACATACTTTTCCACTTTTTCAGAGACATTTCCTTTTCCAATCCATCACAACTTCATGTCGCACATGGATACAGTTAACGGTTCTTTATACTTAAATGCGGTGATCCAATTAAATATAACTTCACGATAATAAAGATTAACGCAAAGTTCTTGAAGTAAATTACATAAATGGATAGGGACAACTATCGCATCTCTAGACACGATATTCCTCAGCTTCATAGGTAACATACTTGAGACTTGCAAATAGTGAGCTATGCACCAAAAAAGAAATAAAACAAAGATCAAACAAACACTAAAATAAGAGCCTAAAAATGCCTAAGACTTATCCTCAGCCACTATTCATGTAATAATCTTACTATAACATTTACCCACTCTCTAATCCGAGACCAAATTACGATTATGGTGACAAATAAGCACTCAATTAATAATCACTGAATTAATTAATTAAATAAATAAGAAATGAGATGGAGTAAAGGAGATCAAATACGCCCACGCCATATGAAATATCTGCTTCGGCAGAATTATCAAATGGATTTCAAATACCAATTAATTTCCATAATTTCCATTGTGAAACCTATTCTTTGTTTCCCATTTCATATTCTGGCACCAGATTAACTCGAAATCCCAAACCTAGAGACTTGACTTGGCTTCGGGAAAGAGTCTCTCTGGTTATGAAAAGGGCTCAGAGACCTAAAATAAAAACTGCTATTCTTTTTATATAAGAATTCCGAGGAAAAAAAGGCAAAAGAGAAGGCACATTTTCCCCCGAAACAACCCAATTAAACTTCTTCAAGCCCCACTCACTCTTCCCGTTCCAAAAATGGAACAAAGAACGAACGTAACTTACGATCTAAAAATAATATCCGGCTGATGACGCACCAACAATCGTCTAGGGAAAAACAGAAAATTTTGCGCCCAGGCACAAAGTTCGTCACTCAGTCACGCGAACTCAAATGATGCACGCAAAAACGTTGGCGGCGAAGTAGACGAGTCGGTAGCGTTCTGCCACGAGCCGGAAAGTCAAAGGGTCAAATGCATTACAATTCGCAAGCCCCTTGTGACTGTCTCATGAGCGCTGGATACCGTTTCATTCTTCTACAGGGCCCTCTCATTCGCCAAGGGTCGAGATAACGTTGAGCACCAAATTCAAATATTCAATAAGGAGGCCACGAATATTACAAAAGAGGATCCTCAAGTCGGCCTCAAAAAGTGTTGTCGCCCACCGCGCATTTAAATGGGTTTACAAAATTCGCCACTCGCGTCGCTGACGGGCAAATTGATCCGAGTCACACGAGAAAATAAGGTATGATTAGGGGTATTAACCGGAATTTATACACATGATGATGTGATCTATCAAATTTTATTACTTTTCAATAGCATTCCTCGCAATTACAAACATTATAATGCAAAATTTTGGAAAAAAAGGATCGCATTGCACTCATCACCGCGCCGCGGACATTTTTGAAAGCCGATTAAAATGTGACCGAAGTGGCAACAGAAATCAGCCTTCCATGCGATGTAATTGGGCCTCCTCTGTGAAGTCCCCTTGATGGAGGGATTGGAATGGTATAGTTTGAGACAGGTATAAACTAAGGCAGTAACTAGTAACAAAGTTGACGGCCACTTTAAAATTGGAAACATGCATTAAATGCATAAAAAGAAGGTAAATGGAAATCCTTACAAAAATATCCACAGGGAAGAATGACGCCTCGGTAGTTTAACTGGCTAAAGCACTCCACCGGAAATCGGGGGATCCGGGTTGGAATCCCGGTCAAGGCGGATGATTTTTTTCTCTGTGGACCTTCCGCAAGGTAAATGGAACATTAAAATTGTAAAAATATACGTGGATTAAGCCCACAAAGATGTAAAATACTAAATTTATTGTAAATCGGAGAGGATATTGGAAAGAGAACGTGAGTTTTTATACCAGTAAGCATTAAAACCTATGTTCCCCGCATCCAAATATTGCAGGGTAATTGACTTCATAGATTATACTGGAGAAAACACTCACAAAAATATTATACACTAAGCAAAATAACTGAGAGGCACAACGATAATGCACATTTAAGAACGTAAACAAGTTAATAGCAAAAAAAGGAGGACAAGAAGATGACTGCCGTGGGATGCCAGGCAAAATTTCCCAAGGAAACACCTTGCAGGCTACTTGCATACGGGAGAGGCGCAAGACAAAACCGAAAAGATATTGAGAGAAAATAACAACTTCGATTGAGAGGCACAGGCGATGTAAAAGAACTGGGCAATAAGTTGCCAAAAGGAGCATCTTCGCCGTAAACAAAAGACGGTACAGGGAGCGAGATGGGACATGCCCGGATGACCAAAAGGAATAAAAAGATAAACGAATCAATGGGTAAGTCTCCGGAAAGGTACGCGATACACCATACAAACGCGAAAAGGGGTTATGACCCAGTATCTATGAAAACCTCATCGGAACCTTATAATCCTAATTTTGCATGGAAATTGAACACCCTCCATCAAAAAAATCGGCCACGGGAATGAGATAATCCTCAGCTGTAAGATCTGTTGGAAAGGGCAGTTATTTTAATGGGGTCACGGAGGGCTAGTTGATATCGCCAGAACGACACTCGCGCCCGAGCTTATAAATGCGGAGAATTTTAGAAAGATCTTTTCGATGTGTGTGACCTTGGCAGACAGTGGCGTATGGCGAACGCAACGCGATGACCGCGGCAGCGGTGTCGGATCAATCATGGGCACGGCACACCGCAATTGGCCGACAGGCAATAGCTAGCCGCGGCGACACCCAACTACAGCGATAGGGAGAAACCATTGACCAAATCAAAAAAATATTCCGTTTTAAGCATGCTCCCCAAGAAAGGTGCTCCTGTACTCGTAGTGTGGTAGACACTGCCACACTACAACGGCAACTAACCCCGAGACGGTAATAGTACGAAGCCCTACTATGGCAGCATAATAAAAGCTCTATAAAAGTAAGGAAGGCAGAGATAAGAAGGCCACGTTTTTGCCAGAACTACTCAGTTGAGGGGAAATAAATTAGAAAATCAGACCGACGACCGATAAAAGCTTTGCTAAAGAAATTAGATGGAAAAATACAGGAGAGAATCAATCGAGGTAGGACAAAGGCAAAAGAATTGAAAGAGATGGTAAAATTGAAACATACATTTAAGTTTGAAGCAGTCCACAGGTTACAGAAGAAGACTTTTAAAAATATTTGAACAACAATTACAATATTACGAAATAGTGTTATTAGAAAAGACCTAGCGACTATGATTACTTCAGCAATCTTGAGAATGGGCGACGAGTCGGAGCCCGAAATGTCGACCACCTTTTTCTTTTCTTACCAATTTTCTTACCCGGCGGCGAGCCCGTGTTCCTGGATAGGTCTCACACGTTACTGTACATATTGAATGATTTCGAAAGGGAGGCTGGATTAAATCTAAAATCATATCGTCAACTTAAGTCCTTAACTAGTTGAGATGTCCTAATTGGATACATCAGAAAGGAAGGATATGGCGTTTACTCGCCGGATGGGGAGCATGCATTTTTTTTCTCGGTGTGACTGGAATGCTGTCACACACATTAGAAATATTTGCATCTCAAATTCCAAGCTGCATACAATGCAATTTGCAGTATTAGACGTCCGAGGGGAAGTAAAAATACTTGACGGGACAAAAGGGAAATAGGGCATGGAGAAAGGCCACAATTGCATCCGACTATCTCGTGGGAAATGACGGCAAGAGGGTTCGGCTGGGGACGTGGAGGCCGTGGCTGCGGGCCAACTCAAAGAGGAGGCCGCCAGATGACGGTGTGTCTCCATAGCTCGCATCTCTTTGACATTCATGCGACGATTCTTCACGCCCAGCCAAGCACGGGGTCCACGCTCGCCGCGGTGCATGTCGGGAATCCGCGAGGAGACCCACAGGGGGGGGGGGGGGAGATAGGAGGGGGTAAGGAGAGACCTTCGTCCGACGGTGACCGACGGAAGGCAGGAGTCCAAAGGACATTACACCTATATTCAAAGCAAATCCAAACAGCAGTCTTTCCACAAGAGAACGATGAACGCGGTTTATTCATCTATTTATTTCCAACGGAAAACATCGTTTTACAATACTGATCGAATGAAGAAAGCATCAATGACTAAAAAATAACAAACACTAAAGCCAAAACAAGTAATTACTTCACAAAAGTAAGTGCAAGATAATCAAGTGAATCCATGCAAGACGAAAGAGTGCATGATGGTTTTGATTAGATAGATATCACGAGATATAAAATTTGTGATGCATAGACAACAATCCGCCTGATTTTCAGTGATGAGATATAATGCATAAATGTGGACCAATTTCCGCAAACATCACAGCTTTTCCTCTGATTGAAGCTATAGATTCATGGAAGAAATTCAGGTGCGTAACCGCAGCACTACCTACACTGAGATAAAAAGCGGGGCTAAGGCACCCACAATTTCCGGTTAGAGAACGTGGAAATCCAAATGGAGCATATACTAGCGTACAGACTCACTGTCAACTGGGCAATCTACAGAATTCTCTTTCACTACGATCTGTTTAGTATAGAACGATAGAAACAAAATATATACCATAAAAGGGCTTTAGACCACCATACACCGTGGTCGTGGCTCGCCTAGCAACACCATGAGTTCATTTCCACTCACCACAACAATATGGCCATTTAAACAA
The DNA here is from genome assembly GCF_921293095.1 of Ischnura elegans. NCBI lineage: Eukaryota > Metazoa > Arthropoda > Insecta > Odonata > Coenagrionidae > Ischnura > Ischnura elegans. The sequence goes on from NC_060252.1 coordinate 83,846,479, forward strand.
TTGTGATGGACAATATGGACAAGCTCAATTCTATCGGTCACTCACTGACCGCGCCGAAGGCGCGTCGGTAAGTACTGTACCGGTGAGTCAATCTCACCTCAACCAGTCTGACAGAATTAAAACAAAAGATGACGTGCGCATATGTACTGTTGTCGTTTGTGGTGTTGTTTTTGTGAAGGAGAAACTTAAAATCTAAGTAGTAGCACAATGAAAAAATATAATAGCATATTATTATTATTATTTTATATTTTTCTTTTATCTTCCTTTTTAATCAATTTATTTTTTTTTAATCTACATATTGAACAATTGTCCGGTGATTATCAGTTGATTGTTTTATTAATGACATTAACACTTAATCAATTTCTATTTATAATGGGAATGTAAGTCCAGTTTCTACCTTTTTCAACCCCGTGAAACAGTTTCGAGCGCGGCGTAGCGTCAAGATTGGCAGTAAGAACTACATTGTGAAATGCTGACTGAATAATATTAGGAAAGGGATAACCGGAGAGCGGTATCTCGTTCGCAATGCGTACCAGCCACTGCGAATGAAGTAGTCCAAGTTAAATGTAGGCCTCCATTATTCTCTGGCACTAACCACTGATCGAGTCTTTTCCCAGCGCGTCATGGTCACCTCTCCACGCGGCTTCCGCCTGCGACATCGACGACCCTGGCCCTCCTCCGTATTTCCTAGTTTCCGAACGATTAGAGTTCTCTGGGTGGGCTCTTAGTTTTGGCCACATAAACCCGTGACGACGCGGCCCCCGTGTTACCCATTCGGGTTCGACTGAACAGAGGCTTGGGCGAAAACCGCTGGCCTCACCGTTCATCATCGAGAGATGTGTTCCCTACTTCAATACGCGGCTCTTTGAGTGGAAGGTCCTCTTCCGTTGAACTACGTTGTCCAATGTGTCTGACGAGCGTCTGGTGATACGTTTAGGTGGTATCCCGGCAGTGACAATAGATGTCCCATATTGAAAGTGCTTGGCTATCCCCAGGTATTCACGCACTTATCCTTGTTACAGGATCCATATGCTCTGAGCTCTTTTCATCACTACAATATCAAAATTCCTTGAGCAGCAACAACATTTCCCGACGTGTGCACTATAACACCACAAGAAAAATTACAAGCACCGGGGATTTGTTTCCTATCTGCTGGGATGAAAAACAATTTGTACTTCAAAATCGTCAAAACGCGAAATCTTAATATAAATGTCTTTAAATATCTAAGTGCTCCCATTGAATTGATAAAAAAGCATATAACTTTCATTCCCCATATTTAGACGAGCATTGGCCATACACAATGACTAAGAGATAACTTCAGAGTAAAATAAGGAAAGATGACAAAAAGAAACAATTGTTGCTATGATAATTGCAAGGCAGCAGCGTTGAGGGAGTCAGAATGGTGATAAGTAAAGTAGGAAGAACACAAAACACAAAAAAATCTAAAAGGAAACGGAATAGTCTTTCCCTGTAATACGGGCGTCCACGCTCAAGCCGACCACATCCGTAAGATAACAGAAGGATGTTGACACAATATTAAACATCGCTTTTATCACAGCCATTTAAAGTCCTTATCACAATCTTCCACAACCTCGCAACAGACGGGGTAAAGCGAAATAAATACAGCTGGAGTCGCACTCCAACAAAAAAAACTGGCCTTCATTCACAGTTAAAGGTTGGCGCAGGCTTAATCTACCAAAGAGAACTTAAAACACACGATATAAGAGTAGAATTCGACAATGATTGGATCGGAATGCGACTATGCATTAGAAAGAAACCTACATTAAACTTTTAAAAACTTAAATTGCAGCATAGTGTAAGCTCAGACTAACACAACAAAAAAACACAGTCAAAAGGTAATAGTTGCAAATTGAAATTTATGTCCTCGGAATGTGAAATTTGTACGAAAGCGTCTTTGGATAAAAAAATAAATAAGAAAATGAAAAAGAACAAAAAATCTTTCAGAAACGGCAAGAGGTGAGGTCTCTCAATTCCGACTCTCAATAGCAAAACATTCAATCGAGCAAGTTTGGAGATATGAACTGACCTTGAAAGACAGCAAGGTTGGACAGCGTTAAATATAGAACGACGGCCACCTTTGATACGACGATTGATTACTTGACAAGAACTAACCTGAGGTCATTTGGGCCCCAAGGATAGGCAGGTATGTACTTTCATGAATTTATAATGAAAGAAATGAGGATTATCGAAAAACTCGACTAGGCCACAGGAGTCGAAACGATAAGCTAGGTAGCACACACTGACATTCGGTTTCGGGTACGACAGGTTTCCTTCGGAATAGAAAAACCGACCCCCGGAAAAGAAGTAACCGAACAATAAAATCCAAAATCAATATAATCCTGAGAAAAATAATACATTAGAATTAATTGCTTATATACCTATGAAAATGAAAAGAAAGAGTTATAACATAAGCAGAGTATCATATAGAAAAAAGAGAAGATGCCAAACACACACAGGGTAACGAGGCGTTAATTAATAACACTATCGAAAATTCAAAATTATTCCGCCCGATGAGAAATTCAGACCCATCTTCACGAATTTGTAGACAGTACGCGCAAGGAAACATAACGTATCGTATAAATCTGAAGAGGAGGATTAAAGCCTAAATCAAAGGATTTTAAGAGAGGATGGACAGATGAGATATCACACTTATTCGAGACCGAAATGTCACAAGTAGTTCCACCATTTTAATGAGGACGCAATAAAAACGCATCTGCTTTACGACCGATGATAGGTTAGGCAAAACTGAGCATGGCGCAACGAAAGTCACTCGCCACGTTATAAATATATTTTCTAGACTGGACTACAGCAAATGTGTTTAGCCTCAATTATGAGACGGAAAGATGAGCATTAAAAAAGTTGTAAAAATGATTGCAATGGACACCAATAACGGACTCATTGGGAGAAATAGATAAATAACATGAATCTCTAAGAAATAAATTACCACTTGGTACCATTTGAAAACGCAAAATTAAACATAATATGGGTATATTGAATATAAAAGTATGTATTGAAAAACAATGATACCCTCGGCCAGGTTTCTGCTTGAAACCCAAGCAAATAAGACCACATGTAGAAGGATGCAATAACCATGACACCCATGTGATAATGTTTCACCGGAAGGGATGAAACCCCACGATATCTTTCGGTAAGAAAGCATCCCATGCGATTTGCACAAAAATAGCCCTCGGAATAAGACATCGGCCAATCAGAATTATAAGCATTCAGGAAGAATTTCATAACTAATTCAAGTCTTAATAAATAATAGGCTTATTAATTAAATACGAAATAATGCGATCATTTAAAAGTTTTCATTAATTACTATACACACCGGCTGGAAAGAAAACGTAAGATTAGCGATGGAACTTTCGTCACACCAATCGTAAATATTTATACGAAAGACATGTCATGACCATGGATTCACTACATAGTGTGCTTTCTAAACCTTGAGGGAGTAATTCCAAAAGGACAATCAATAATGTTCGTTGCTCAGCATGTACTAAATGAATACCAACAGCAGTGGGCAAGAAAGGTCTCTGTTCCTATTATTGTTGGAAGTAATCTATAGGCCAATCAGGGAAGACTGGCCAAGAAGATTGGATATGCGACCAACGGGAGAATTCGTGATGGGACGACTAAGAAGGAACCACCTGCGCCTATGTTCTGGCAAGAATATTTCGTGGGCGGCCACCACGGAGGTGTATGGCCATCCAAAATTCTACTTCCTCTCATTCATAAGGCCACACCAAGATGAAAGAAAGAGTACAATGAAATACAAAACTCTAAACACAACAAAAACCGAGAGGTGGAGCATAAGTATATACTGAAAAGAGGCTTGCCTTCCTGTAACGGACATATATACATGCGAAGAACAACACCGCCGGCAGCCGATGACCAAATCACGGTCTGAAGCTCGCGTCTTTGAAAGACCCGGTATATCATCGATAATAAAGAAACCAAAAACTGAGAAATTTTATTTATTAATAACGTCAATTCCGACATTTAATATTTTTTAATACTGCAAACTCGGAATGCAAATTGGGAAAACACAGAATATCATGTTTCTATACCTTAAGAAGAAGAGTATCGGTGTCCGAAACAGAAAACCTATAGAATCGGCTCACGGTTAATCTTTAATGCGGGAATGGGTACAATGGTAGCATTATATTAAAGGACTAAAATATAAAACATCTAGGGCCCTCAGGCAAACAAAAATTGCGTCGAAAGCCTGAATTGTCAATCTGTAAAACACATCCCAGTACAATGACGTCAGCCGTTCGCTCGGTCCACAGCTAAATCCTACTACGATAGACAAACCTACACTTACTACGAGAAAAACTACTTAAGGCACAAAATCGCGACATTAAAAAAGAGCCTTGTTTTAAGCTAATACAAACCTAGTAAAGAAAGTAATGCTAGCAGGAAATTTCATTGCGTAATGAGAGCATTTACAGATCAATCCTCTGGAATTTTGACATTTGTCAATAAAAGACAAAATTCCACTAATAGCTGTTTCTCAAATTGTACGAAGGTTCCGTGCAAGTAAGCCCATAATGGGTTCCGCTAATCCTGCTGCCTAGACGACCACCTATTTCTCGCCAGAATCCTGGAGCAGCATAACCATGTATAAACAGTTTTCAGGGACAATGGAAAAGAGCAAAACCATGCAATCCATGAAAGGCACAATGCCGATACCTGCCGCTGGGTCGCAGGTGGCCGACCCTAGGGGAGGGAGGGGGTCAGGTGGGGGACGCGGCGGGACCGAAGAGAACTCGATACAGGGATCGGACAGTCTCGTCTTGAGAAACGCAAAGGGGTTGCCGCTCGCGAGCGGGGGCGGCAGCTCGAGAAACCGGGAAATCAGGTTCGCCCCCTTCCTACCGCTCGCCCCTCAGGAAACCACCCTCTCTCGCTCTGCACCGTCACAGCGACCGGGAGAGGAGTTGTAACGGCGGTTTCCTGTTTCCCTGGTCGCCCCGAGACGGCCAGCGAAGAACACTCCGCCCCCTCAAGTCGCCGCCGCAGGCAGAGACACCTGCCCACGAAGGGTAGGACGACTCTTGAGAAGCCCCCGCGAAGACAAGTACGCCACGGCAAAGAGAAGACTGTGATTTGATTTTTTTATTGTCCCACTAGATGAACGTTTCTATTAATAGAAAAATAAGTGCAAAGTACATTTGTGTGATTGTATCTATTATTTTACATTATTTTAATTTGAATCCCACTTCCTGGCCACACTTTTACAAACCGGGCCCTTTCCCATCTGAATGGAAATCCTTAAGGTTATTTTCATTACCTTCAATGCACAGTTATTTAATTAAATTTATTGTGTTTGAACGTTTATGCATTTGTTATGACAGTTATATTATGCCAATGAGAACTTACAATTGATCTGTATGCGGGCAATTTAATAAAGAAATAAGTAAATCGAAAATTTTAGTAAAAGGTAAATGAAGGCAGAGCCAGCGGCCTTAACCACGACACCAATGATTCCTTCCTGGTAGAGCAGCTTCTTGAAAACCCCAAAAAGGAAATGTAAAACCAAGGGCAGCCATAACCTGCTGAAAAAGAATTGCTACAATTGAACACACAAGCGAATAGTAAATATCCGTAAAGTGAAGCGAATGCACGCACTGAATGCAAAAATAGGCTCTGTTCCCGGAACAGGTTAAAAAAACTCCACGTTTTGCGCGAGGAAATTTGCGACCTTGAAGCGGGAAGGAAATATTACACAAAATCGTCATCGCTTTCCTCCAAAAATACATCATTTGCCCTGCTCAGAGACAAAACAATAAACACTTTAGTCAAAATATATTCCCATGGACAGAGTAAACTCGTCATGAATTCGTATGTGACGAGTAGACTGCCACAACAGCTGAGTGTATCAGGAAGAATCGAATGGTATACGAACTCGTGGGAGTCTGTTAACCCATGGGGGATGGATGGAAACCCTCGCAGAGCAACAACAAGCGCAACAAAATGGCAGAATCAATCACCCGAAGGGCAAAACGTTGAAAATAACTAATAGTAACTAATATCGGCAAGCTTAATGCGATTAAAATCAGTGCGACGATTTGTTACTACTGATATTATTGATTACTACGAGTTACTATTTGTTATTGATTACTACGAGTCTGCATCGGCACAGATGAATCATTAATATGGCTACACAACTGTAAAAAATAGGTTGGAAACAAATGTTTAGGCATGGCAGAAATTTTATAAATAATTGATTTTATGGTAGTGTATTTCTTAAAATAAATACTTGGGGTAGTGCCAAAAGAGTTTGGAGAAAAATAAGGTAAATCAACCGCGATCACAGATGGGCACGATTACATTGCATTGCAAGTTTTAAATGTTCCCAAATTTGCGTACCAAATGCTCGGCCGAAAACAACGAGGCAATGACCTACGGAACTACAGAAAACTGACCTTAGTCACTCCTTATCTAATCACGCCCACATGCTTTTCCTATAAGAGTCATTCACGAGAACTCGCACTAAAATCAGTGCTATCTCCCGAAAGACATTGACCTTAATTTTACTCAAAGTACCGATACAAACAAAAACAATTAATAAATACCAAGAGACATTGATAACACCGAACTGCTGATGATTATCGCCGACAAGATTGCAAAATGAAGACACGACGACTAAGTAGCAAAGACAAAACGACTTTCGAGAAATATATTTACCACTGTTACTGACACTAACTTAAGTTACAAGAACATTAACGTTCCAACGACTTTTCATATTGATTGAGCCAGTACGGAAAAATTCAAACTGCAGGAACTCAAAACAGCATCAAGCAATCACAAGAATTTTGATTGATAGGCCAAATTTAACGGGGATAAAAACGTGACCCCCACCGAGCTTAGCATTCAACACATTACAATTGAAAACAGTAATCCTCTGCCTCTCCCTAAACAGGACATTCAAATTTTACAATGCGATTTTATGCCCAGACATCATGAATATCAGTTTAAACATGCCAACTAATATGTGGAGGACACAGCGCCTCAATAAACACTCAAATTCGTTTTGAGTTGGAAAATATTAATAACGCTAACCGATCAGTCAAAAAAATGAAATAGATGAATATTAAGATCTATCGGATCCAACAAACCCGCACCGCTCTAAAATTATAACTTGAATTAAAAGTATAAGCAAATTGCCAAACCTGTACAGGTCGGGTTATTTAGGTATCTGATAAGTAATAAATGAAAGGTCAGTTGCAAACAAATTCAACGACATGTAGCTAGCTGACTTGGGAAGGCCGGCATAGCCTACGTACACTGCGGTGGGCCCAAACCATTTTGTACTTTTCGCCACTATAAAGTTTGATGGTATAAGTGAAAGCAAAAAAATGAACGTCCAACGCCCGAGTTATGAGGGTCAGGAATAAATACAATATTTTTTTCCTCTTCCTGACCTTTATATTTTATATAAAATCTAATTAAATTAATACATTCAATAAATGTAGGCCATTTTCTACATCTTCCAACAGGGGAATATAAAATACATTATCAAGTGTGCATTTTCGAAGATGTGAAAATTACTTCAACCAGATATATTTCATCTTATTAAATGTTAAGTAATCGGCTCAATGAAAGCGACTTCTGCACCGCTATTCAGCAGAATATTTATGAGTGAACCGTAAATATGCTAACATTTACAGTTCAATGAACAGTTAATAAAACAAGTACGCTGAGGTAGTAATGTGAAATTTTTAGAGAGAATATAAAAAAGTAGTTTCTTGACATTTTCAAACGCATGATATGGCATCGAGGCATCATGAAACCCTTCAATGATGGAAAACCTCGGCCACCTCCAGTTCAACTTCACAGAAAATCATTTAGTACCCTTTAATAATCACTTTTCTATGCGGAGTTTCAAAATTAAAGTACGGATAGGCATTGCGCAAAATGTGTGTCCTTACTGTCCAAGAGAATAAAATGCAGCCAACGCTAAAGATAAGTGAGAACAAATTTGGAACGAATTCGTAGGATATATTAAGGGTGGAACTAAGCTAGAAAAATATTTTGTAAATAGAACATTATTTTTTAAGTTAATTTTTTTCATGAGAATAAGTTAGTTGTTAGATGTGATAAATGCCGTGTCCTTCGCAAGGAATATGCCCATGCGCTTCCAAAATTTACCAGCAACGTTGAACTGAATGCTGTCAACACATCATTAGACCTATTTTTCACGTGTCTTTTCATTAAGCTGCCTAAACACAAGTTGCAAGTCGAAATTCGAATTCTCTCGATTCGAATTTCGACTTGCAACATTTGAATTATTATGGGTAGAGCGGTTAACAATGAGTGAATTTCCACCCTAGCCATTTTCGTTTATGTTTACCATCAGTTCACAGTAAAACAATTCCGCTTTTGGTACTGCCGGGATGAATTTCAGTCCCAGGCGTATGAAACAGAATAAAAAGGGAAACCCCACATACAAGCACAAAAAGAGTCGCTACATCCCACCAGCGCTAAAAATATTCACTTTTAATACGAGCGAATCAAAATGACAGCGTAATGCGGAAAAGTTTTCCTCAGAAAGCAGTGCCGTTCAAGCTTCGCAATGCCCTTACATCCCTGGGTATTAGGCAAGTACTATGTAAGTAACCCAGTCCAAAGAAAAACTATGACACATAAAATATTTTATTGTGGGCATAAAGAATATATGAAATATAAAACATTCGTAATCATCAGATGCTTGGAGCACAAAAATTCAATTGCAGCAAGAAATGACACATGAATCGCAAAAACTACGGGTATTTACGAAACAAAATCATAAGAAATGAAAGTACAGCATAATATTGCAATGAAAATCTTCCATTCACGACTTCAGTCCTATCGCGTGAAATGATGGCTTGAATCTGAGTAAAACTTGGCCTTCGGGAAGTAACATCCAAATGACACTGGCGAAACAATAGATTGAATTGCTTTGTCGGTAGAGATTTTTCTTTTGCTAATGCATAAGGAACACAGCATTCACCCCAGAGGGCGGCGCACGACAACTCCACACCCGAAGTACGTACAATTCGAAGTCATTCCAAATACGTCCATACAATGATCACCCACTCACAGCAATCTCATTTACCATATACGTACGAAGAAAGTCGTGTCAAGTACTTAGCTTCGCTGGGGCTGAGTATAAGCCACTAGACACCATAGAACAAGACATTACTCATGGAAATGGATAGCATATGTTACATCAGATAGCTGTGCACCAAATGCCAATGAAGCAAAGAGCCTAGCGCCCTTCGAAGTGGTAGCGTAGAATGTGTTCCATTAAAACTCACTTCGAATTTTACGCACCGAGTCACTACCGCTTTCAACCGAAGAAAATCCTTCATTGATTTAAAAATTTTCAATGCTAAATACATAAAGTAACAAAAAAATATTCCCACTACCACCTTTTAACCGTCTGCCCATTGCTGCTTCCCCTATCTGCATTTCAGTCGTTAAAATTTACAGACTGATTCTGGGGCCCCACTCAATGGGCTACTTCATATATTCGAAAAAATGGGCATTCCCTCACAAAAGCTTGATACTTGAGGTAGTAGTAAAAATACGAGCCTACGCCCTGGATCTGCACTTACGGGGCCGCAGCAGATAGCACAATCGTCAACTCCGTGGTATAGCTAATGACAAAATCGCCTGAATAGTATTTCAGTGAATACCCATACCCCTCCATCAGCAGTTGCCCAAAGGAAGGACCCAAAATTAATAGTCAAAGCCATAGGAGCACAAAATCAGATACTGCCAGAACAACCCTAAGAGTTGCATAGATGCGGTTTGCCATGATTAATTAACAATGCGATCCCAATATACGACCTCAGATGACGATGCGAAAAAAGAATATACCTAAAATCTGTGTTAAATTACTCGCGATAATCACCATACGAGGAAAAGGCGACTAGCCCTCTGAGGGCGCCGAGATCTACGACGAATCACAGCACACCTACACCTACCGCACCACCCAACGATCGAAAACAATATCGTAGCACCAAATAAATGCTCAATATCTGGCGAAAACTTTCTCTCGCACGAGCTCACCAACAGCCACATGGTCCAAGGAATTGAACGAAAGTATGTATAAGAAATATCATTCTGTTTTAATGAACACGGCGAAACTGATACGATGCTGAAAAAGCGAGAATAAGAAGAGCCCAAAAATAATGCAAGGCAACTGATCCACATGAGAGAATAGATTTACAAATTATAACGACATACGATGAGGGTGAAATTCGCAATGAAAAATTATTTCGATATAGTCGGGATTAGAACCAAAATACCCCGATTGCCAGTCAGGCATGCAACACACACACACCACATGCTAAGGCACGAACCACCATAGACTTGGTGTTGTAGCTGGTAGCATACCTGACTAACGAGTGGAAGATATAGACTCGAACCCTGCTAGGTCAATTGATTTTTTCCATGGCAAGTTACACATTTGATATACATATTTGCACCCGTGCACGTGACTGCGTAAGAAGACACGTAAAAGACAGAGTTTAGGAAATGAGAACGGTTTTTACTCCTAAAGTATTATGCATGACGTGGACTGTTAGCTACCAATCCACAGTCATGCTCTTTGAATAGATACATTAAATAAATCGAAACGAGACACACACCAACCGCACATCCAAAGTAAAGGCCTTACAAATCCTCTATTCTGCATGAAAAATAGAAAGTTGGACGCAAGGTTTAATGCGAATGAATTATTGGGGTAATAAGTCCAATCATGTCCCAAGGGAGGAGAGTGTATGCGGTAGTTAATGAGTCAAAATATTCGAGCCGTAATATTAGGTCTCATAATTATTACACCACTCGGGTTGGTGCATTGAGGACACAGAGTCTTCGTTATCATGCATACCGTTTAGCGAGATACAAAAAGGTACTAAAAAACTGAAATCTTAAAATGTATTCATGATGACATCATCAATGACTTTTTAGACAAGTATAATGCATCAACATTTCTTGTCGTCATTATATTTTGTAGAAAATCATTAAAGGAAACGAAACACGAAGACCTTATCAATTGTCCAGGAGGATAGGATAGGAGCGCCCACCAAACCGCAGTGCCACCTGCCACAGAACCTTTGCTGAGTTCAAGAAAACCCCCTGAGAGGCAATAAGACATACAAGAAAACCTCGGCCGGATAACATATTTCATCTTCGATATTTTGCAGTTTAATCTCCACAATTCAGGACATCATGACCAAACAAACGGTTACTTCGACGCGACGTGGACACTCGAGCTCAGAACGGTAAAAGCCTCTACAAGAGACGATGAAGTCCAGCCATCACACTGCCAAGAATAAGTCTAAATCGACCGAAATATGAACATTTTCCCCCTTGCCCACGTCCAATCCTTCGATGTCTTTCCAATTCCGATATGGGATATTAGGAAACATCGCCACCCGAGGCCAAGATACGGATACTCCGAGAGACATTAATAATTTGATCCTTTGAGTTACTTCTCAGACTAACGTATGTCACCACACAATGCAGATAAAGTAACCTAATAAACAATGCATGTGAATAAAGAAGATGAGAATAACCAGGACATTTCCAGGGCTGCCTGTGCAATCATAAATTCGAGAGCGTATGATTTAGATTTAATATTAAAAGTCAAAAAAAAAAATTCATAGTGAGCAATTATAGTACGGCGATTCCGTATTTCTATTACTATTTCCGAGGACGATCCTTTCTAGAGTGTTTATTTCCGTGAATGAACCTAAATAAATAGTGGTCGTCCCTCATAAGATGCATTACCAACTACGACAGCATTGAAAAAAAGTAATTTCGGAAACTATGCAACGCAAAATGATTAAGAAACAAGATTACCATTCCTATGTCAAGCAAGGGGTTCAATCTCATCATTCCAAGAAAATCACCCCTGAACCTCACAACATAGCACTCGTGCAGCTCAGAGATATTATTCCGTCGATACCAAAACAAGGTAGGGTGCGGCTGAAAAAATGATCTTACCTTATCCGATGGTATATTTCTGGAACTCATTCTTGTAGATTAAGATGTGTTTCCTCCACGAGTGCGAAAACGGATGATAATTATCCAGGAATAGAATTTCTCCAGGAGCACCGAGCAGCTGGTGACAGCAGACAGTAAATGAGCAACATTCAATAACACTGGCTTCTTCTTGATGTTACGCCATTATTCCTCGATTTTAAAGCCAAAATGCCCTCTTTTAACACTTAGAAAACAGGCCATTACGTTTCCAATACACTTAACGGACACAGATCACTGTACATGCAATTCAGTCACTTCCAGCTCCGCTGCGGTCAGCCACCACTATCAACCAAACAGTGAAAATGGCGACTTCACGTACTGCACCTCGAAAAGGATCATGGGAAATTCAACAAATGTGTACACTCCTGTCACCTGCTGGAGGAGAGCCGCACTATTCAGATGAAAGCCGAAAGTCCATCTTTGTTGTGGCATCAGCAGCCAATCACATTCTTCGGTATATGACAGAAAGACAAGTGAATGTGAATGTTGTAAATTTCTAATTCCATAACTAGGAATATCTCTTTCTAAGGCTAATTATTTCACATGCCTTTTAATTCGTACTAATGATTCACTGTAGGATAAAACAAATTGATTTACAGTCATTTTGTTTTATTCATGGTGAAATATCCTAGCGAAAAATTTTGTGTGGGATGTGCCTTGCTAATACGTCAGTACCTTGCAGCTGTATACTTTGAGTGACAATTGACTAGTATTATCGATAAATACTACCATACTGCTCTACTTATGTCGTTGCACCTGACAGACGAGCCCCTCAATAAGGACAGCGCAGAAAATGATGTGATAAAATTGCTAACAGTAAGGTATTTTCTATATTGATGTTGCGATAATTTTCTGATAAGTCTGGTTTGGGAATACAAAGATATTTTGCTTTTAGGAAAAGGTGAATCAGCTATATCTGTACAGGGACAATTACTTTGAAAAAAATTCCTCGGAGGAAGATGCGTGCAATAAAAATAAGAACGTAGAAGAAGAACTCCGGAAAACGTTAAGTAATTTCGAACAGTTTAAAGGTAAGGACTTAATGCAATGCAGGTAGAATCCTGAGAGTGGTTCATAATGGTCTGAAATAACGAGGGAGAATAAAATGAACATTCTCTCCTTAGATGCAGGGCAGCAGAAAAATAGGGCTTACTTCTTCTATCTGAAGGGAAAAGCGCTCAATGTGAAAAGTAATCATGATTCAAAAGCCGAGGAAGCTTTGTCAAAAGCTGTAAAATTCGACCCGAAACTTGTGGATGCATGGAATGAACTAGGAGAATGTTACTGGAAGAAAGATGACATCATCGGAGCGAAGAACTGTTTCATCAATGCCTTGGCTCATGTAAGTAACAAAGCGGTAATGATAGAGTTGCCTCACCTCTCAGCAGTTCATTGCTTAAAAATCGTGGAGTTTATCCCTTGAAATATCTGGGTTTCAACTGAGTAATTCTTATATCCATAGAATTTTCTCTCTCTATTCTGTAACGATTCCGTTTATTCACATGCATCGTTTATATGGTCAGAGGTAGTCAAAACACATTTACTTTGTATTTGAAATACAAATAACTCCTTTTATTTTTATTTGAAATAAAAGACTCTTGTTATTTCAAAAAAATTGTGAAAATACTATCCACCATCGGACTGTAAAATTCAAAAATTTCAATGGCACAACTGAAAATGTGTGACTACATTAATTGAAAGTATAATGCAGTACCTGAGTAATTCCACTTGAACTTATTCAGCATTTACTAGATTTTGAGGTTGCATAGGAAAATAAAATTTAATTACATTTGGAAAAGTTACTATTCCAGTGAAATTTGTGAAGTTTTGAAGGGAAAAAGACGAGACATTTGATGAGTGAGAACCTTTAGAGGAAGCTGAGAGAAGGCTTTGACAATGTTTCAGTTTTTTTGTAATTTCCTGTTAACTCATATTAGGCATCAAATTCATTAGAAATTTAAGTTACTTCCTACTGTATACATTCTTCATGAAAATAATGATAAATGGGTGTGGAAGTGGAATGCTGGAATGAAATGTGGTTATCAATATTCCCAAAGACTTGGTGTTGCTGAAAGTGAATGATATAGCTTGACCCTTTAAAACCTTGGCCATTAAAAAAGGGATTGAAGTACATGCAATTTAAAATAATTCAGATGTTCAAATTGGCTGCTCATTCATTCTTCCGTCACTGAGTAAGAGACTGGGAATCCACATCATCGTGAAGGGTGGCTGAAAATCAAGGAGCGTCGAACACTTGCAGTGCACTCATCCCTTAGTGAAAAAACTGTTTAAAAAAACTGTTGAAATTTTCAACATTTAATTGGGACCACTGTAGAAACTCAACAGTAACCGTAGAAAATCCAACAGTACTGATGAAACCCAAAAGTAACAGCTGAAGTCCAACAGTAATTGTTGAAATCCAACAGTAACTATTAAAATCCAACAGTAAATGTTAAAATCCAACAGTAACTGTTAAAATCCAACAGTAACTATTAAAATCCAACAGTAACTGTTAAAATCCAACAGTAGCTGTTAAAATCCAACAGTAATTGTTAAAATCCAACAGTAACTATTAAAATCCAACAGTAACTGTTAAAATCCAACAGTAACTGTTAAAATCTAACAGTAACTGTAAAAATCCAACAGTAACTGTTAAAATCCAACAGTTTTTTAGCTAAGGGATGATGCAAACTGGGTGAAGTATTTGAAAGCACAGTGTTCCATCCTTCATCCACAACAGCATGGCTCTGCTCAGCGATATCCACACGTGGAACACACGACATGGAGGAAACAAATTTCTGGTCCCAATCCATGGGTCCTCGCGTATGGCGGTATCATTTATATGCACCTTTTCCCGCTCATTTAACTCCCTGTCGGATGACCGGAGACACGACTGGTCAAGGAGGAAAATTATCCGACAGCTTGCAAAAAAATACAATGTGGCCTAGCTACATAATAATATGAAATATCTACCATCATATTAATTTTTTACTGATGACTGTATTCCTTCATTTCCGTAATTATAACCTTGTAAAGAGAGCCCTGGTCCAGACGAAGAGGGGGCCGGATTGTGGCCTCATCTGGGCCAGGTCAAAGAAATGAATCAAATCAAATCTTATCATAAAGCTACCCCTGGGTGGCCTTCCCTCTTTTCTTAGAAGGGCTAGCTGCCAGGATAAGTTGTTGAAGTGAGGAGTTGGATTGAGTTTTTGATTGGAGAAGAAAAGATGAAGTAGAAGCTAAGCAAGAAAACTCGGATGGTCCCAATGATAGTGTCAAAGAAATAATACATACTGATAAAAAATGTTTAAATTTCGTACTATGCTGTTTGTATAATAAAATCTGCATATGTATTCAACATGGGTTGATATTTATAGCCATGGCACCTGATTCAGTCAGAAACTTTATATGCCTCACTCATAAAAAAATTTTTTACAGTAGAATCTTTCAATTATGAAAACTTGGCTATCAAGTATGTATTTTATTAAGCTGACTCCCTAAGCTGAAGGTCCTCGCTTTTAAGGTTTGCATAGAAGAGCTCTTAGTTTGGCATTTGAAATCATTCCCTTAACATGTTTGCAATGAAATATAATTCATCAATACTTAGCCATTCTGCTATTTCAATGTCTTTTATTAAATTTTTTTAATGGTTAAAAACTTAATTTTTGATCAGAGACAGTATAGTTTTGTGATTGGCCCATAATTTTTTATATTGTATGTTCGGCAAGTTGAAATTAGAAGTTAACGTTATATATTTAACTATATAACGTTAACTATATAACTACTATTTTCTTCCTTGTGGTAATGGTGGAAATGGTGGAAAATGGTAGTTTATATAACTACCATTTGCCTCCTTGTGATCGCCTCAAAACATTTTACTTCCCCTAAAAGACGAATGATTAGAATAGCAAAAAGTCATTTGAATTTGAGATTAATAATTAATTATTGATTCAAATTTGTAGAAGGTCTTGCATGGTAACCATTATTTCTATTCTCCTCTTTGGAAATTGAGGGAATATCCTAATGAACTGTCAGTAATTAATTTAATTTGTACCTTATGTTAAGAAATGTGGATTTTTATTTGAGGTACCTCTTTCTTTCAGCAAAAGAACAAAGTTTCCCTCAGGAATCTGTCTATGGTACTGAGACAGATACCGACAAAAACATTAGCTGAGAGAATTAGTAATATAGAAGAAAGCTTGCTGAAGGCTAAGGAGGCAGTCCAGTTAGATCCAAATGATGGAATTTCCTGGACAATTCTTGGAAATGCTCATTTATCATCATTCTTCACCATATCATACAACCCAAAAACGCTTAAGCTCTCTCTTTCTTCCTACATACAAGCAGTAAGTACTGGGGACTTGTCACTTCAAAAGTTAAGTGTACTGTTTAGTTTGGTATCATATTTACTTTTTTACTTCCATCAGATAGTAACTCCTGCCAATTTTTGCAAAAGCTAATACAAAAGTGTAGATCATGATGCTTCATTAGCACTTAGGTAGAGGAAAAACTGTTATTTCTTAAAACTGTTAGCAGTCTCTTCGTTGTCGTGAACAGCTTGAGAATATTATAAGCAAACCCCAAATTACTGGCTCTAAATTCTTTGGTTGTTCTCAGCAAGGTTCATATGCTTTTAGAATTTTTCCAGGTAAAATGGTGATAAGAGGCAAAATTTATCACTGGCCATAGAATGGGGAAGAGCTTAATGATAATACTTAGGAAGTGAATGACAAAGAGATTGAAAAAATAGGTACAGAACAGAATGGAAAAATAATGTTGATGAGAATTTTGATGGGCAATGGGCTTTCTTAAACCAAGAGCAACTCTGTATCTCTGGCACATTCGAAATAGTTTGCATTCAAGTCATCCATGAACTGTTTTCTATTTACTTACAACTAACTGAATTAATAAATTATCAATGCATGCATTCGGGAAGTAATTATTTCATCGTGACGTACTTTGTCATTTTAACATATATTTTCCCAGTTCTTGTTATTATTACAAAATTTTGTAAATCTACCTTGAAAACACTGAAAAATTGATATTCACATAGAACAACTTATTTTTTTATTTAACTAATGTGAGAAGCTGTTTTACTAATGGATATTATACTGCATTGCTACATATATTGTTTGGTTTGTAACATGATATCCACGAATTGGTGATGGAATTCCTGTGGAACCTTCCCAAATATGGCTTCCCAGAATGTGGATTCCAATTGTGTACATGGGGATGCCAAATTTATACCCTGATTTTCCAAGTGTGGTATGATACTTCACTTTTATATGTTTTGGTGAGGGTCTCATGTTTAAATTTGAGTCGGGAATAATTGATACATTAAGTCCTCATCTTATGAACTTTCGGAGATAAGAACATTTAAAAAATTGAAGCATGCCCAAAATTTCAAAGTTAGCGCCTTTGAGGTTGGCTGATGCAACGAGGTGTAGGATAGAGAAACTAGCTTTTTGGAATCAGTTTAAACAAAGTATCAATGAAAGGGTTGTGAAGTCAGGATTCACCATTTTGCACGTTTTTCCTTGTTTTCGCCTTCAGCCGTGTCCAAGTAGAACAGTCTGTAATGCAGTGTCGCATTCTGCTGGATAACTACACTTGTTGCTTGTTGCTTGCTTAGGTTTTTCAGCGTACAAACAAGGTTTTGGAACACATCTTGTTTGTATCTTGAGGACTTACTGCATCGTTTACAATGCTGTGGAATGCGGTAGACTATACCTTTTGAATCTATCTGAATAGATAGTTACCTTTTATGAATCTGCTCTTGTTCTCTGTAATTGTCATGATTTACAGTCTGGCCGGCGAGAGTTGTCCGATGAAAGCGCAAAGGGAGGGGCGGAGAACCCTGCGCCAGCACGGTTAGCAGCCAATCGTTGCCCCCCATACGCACGTCACACCCTTACCTAATCATTAGGGCGGATCGGAAAAATCGATTTTTTCAAAACCATCTGGCCCGGTGAAAAAAGTTGTGGGACTGATCAAAAATAAGACCTGAAAAATTTGAGACCTCTAGGTGGACCCCTGACCCTCGCCCAAATGCCATTTAGGGAGGGGGTGTCAAAAATCGAAAAATTTAATATTATACGGTCAATCTCTATAGATTTTGCCGAGTTAATGTTCTGCAGGGCAAAACTTTTGTGCATTTTGACATATCTGCCACCGTTAAGCCTCAAAATGCCAAATTTGAGTGTGCATCCTTGAAGAAAATATTCCAACGCTCACGCAGCATCACGGATAGAGGAACGGCAGGCTTCTCCTGCC
Source organism: Ischnura elegans (assembly GCF_921293095.1). Classification (NCBI taxonomy): domain Eukaryota; kingdom Metazoa; phylum Arthropoda; class Insecta; order Odonata; family Coenagrionidae; genus Ischnura; species Ischnura elegans. The sequence goes on from NC_060252.1 coordinate 83,864,815, forward strand.
CCCTCCCTGCACGCCTCTCCCCCTCTTTTGCCCTGAATGCAACAAAATTCATCCTCTGTGTGCTGCTAGGTAGGCTCTCATCTTTGATAATATAAATCGGCAGATGGTAGAAGGTAAAAAAAGAATGTATAGTGAGACGACATGTCCCTTTTTTGGCACCTCGTCGGTGTTAAACAAATCGATGTTTTGAACTTTTCGAGAAGTGATGAAATATTCATGTAATATTCACGATATTTTTAGACCCAAGAATGCAGACAAGGAGCCTTCGGTCTATGAAGATGCCTCAAGCCCTTCCTTTGAATCACCAGAACAAGGGATTCTCCCTTTGGGTCCTTCACATTCATCGTCCCTTATGGCTCCTTTCTTCACAGAACCCTTTTGTTTACATGTGACATGGGCGTTTCTCATTTTTACGTGGCAACCTTGTCCCCTACCAAAAACTAGACCCTTCTGACTGTCATTGAACAACTCTCGGCGGCTGGACTGTACTGGGATGTATTTACTTTGAAAAGAAGATGGATAATTTTTACTGACAAGGAGATGAATGTGCATCTTACATAATTTGTACAGGGATGTACTTACAAAAAATATTGGGGGGGCCCAAATCGGGGATCTTGCCCCGGGAAATTTTATAAGTAGTGAGTTTTAAGTTTTTTAAGCATTCTAGATGAGTCATACGATCAACATTAGAGCCCTGATAACTCGAATCTCGATATCTGGACACTCCAGGGAAAATCAACATGCCTGACACATTTTTTCCTGTCACCCATAACGAATTTTTGAGGGGGCTTGGGCCCCCTTAGGCCCCATGGAGTCGGCGCCACTGAATTTTTATGTGTTTCATTAATCTGATTTTTCATTCATAACATTGCATGGTGCAGGAATAATTGTTCAGAATTCATGTGTCCATTCTAATTTTTGTGGTATCATCCAATATTTGTGGCTCCCTTTTGAGGTGGCTCTTCTATCTGTCTTTATATCTTTGGTCCTAATTACATACTCCTCAAATCTGAAGTGGTGTATTTTCTCTTTGCAGGAAAAAGATGCATGTGCACGGACAAAACCTGATTTGTACTACAACAAAGCAATGGTAAACCACCTTGGCTCAAGCTGTATTATGGTTGAAAATTTGACTATAAAATAAAATTTGAAATTGGTGGTTTTTTTCTTGTGTAGGCTCTCAAGTATGAAGAAGAATACCAACAAGCATTAGAATCATTTTCAAAGGCAATATCTTTAGATCCTATCTGGGACACAGCACGGCATAAAGAGGAAGAATTATGTAATTACCTTTCTAATGTGCAGGAATTAATATCATGCAAAGGAAAACTAAAAGGAAAAAAATTACAAAACTTAATTCAGGTAATTTTCTGTTCCTTACTCATTATCTTACCCCTGATGCATTTTTACCATCTCTGATATAGGAATATCTATTATGATTAACATTTGTTATGTGAAAATAGGAACATTTATGTCAGAAAATTTATATTATTTTGTACTATTGCTCTTGAAATTGTAGGCCATAGATGAAAAGCATTTGGGACCATATCACTGTGGGACATTTTTGTCCACTGGAAATCAAAAAGTGAAAATAGATCATGTTCCATTATCGGAGCTTAATCCTGGTGTCAACCCTGGTAAGGTGATTTTGGGGAAGGTTGTATGCAGTGTATTATCAGAGGATGAAATCCCATTGTGAGTAACATTATTTATATTTCGTAATCCCTGCAAAAAGACCTTTTATTTTACATGTATGTAGTGGCATAATAGAGCCTAAATATTGTCCAAATTTAGTTTTCATAATGGTACTATAATATCTCATTTAGTCGCAAATAAATATGTTTATAATTTCCCCCTTCCCTTTATTGACTTTTACAGTAAAAATACCAGAAGAATATACCTTAGTTCAAGCATTAATATTCAGCACATCCTGCTTTCTGCTACAAATCTTAAGTTCAGCATTCTCCTCTGCTTTTTATGTATAAATATAGATGATTATCAGTTACATAACTTTTTCAATGATATGCCATGGAGAAATCAGTCACCATTGTAGATAATAAAGTGGAGGAATTTTATTTGACAAGTAGTCTAGGTTATTGGATGGAACCAGGGAAGGAAAATCAAATTTATGTTCGCATTTAATTGCTGAGACACTAGCTGGTGATATTGCGGAGTGAGGTGTAGGAGAATGTAAGAGACTATGTATTTGAATATGACACTGTATTTATGTACAAATTTTTTTTCATGGTGAACTTTATCCTTTAAGTATTTAACTTTGTACAAGCGTGTGACTGCGTGCAAAGTCACTTTTTCATGCTGTGCTTTGAAATTTGTCATCACCGAATAGAGCGGCAAAGTAGGGTTTCTTTCTCCAACAGTGGCTCAATTAGCATAACCTCTGCTTCATGTGCCACAATGTGGACTTGTTACATCAACACCTCGTTCGGTAAAACTCATCCCATAATTCGCTCTGAGAAAATGGCTTAGTGGTTTAACTGACTAACACACCTGACTGGGAATAGGGAGATTCAGATTCATATCCTGGCTATGTCAAATATTTGTTCATGGCAAATTTCGTCCTTGGTGTATTAAACTTCCTCATTACTTGCTTGGTCGATCCGTTTTATCTTCATCATTTTTTGGTAGCAGTACATTTCGAATGCTTCCACTCATGATTTCTTTACAGCTGTGTGTGTCCAAACCTTATTCCCATATAGAAACAGGCTCCAAATGGAGCATCCGATGGATTTTTTTCCTTACTTCTATGCTTGTATTCTCAGCTGTGAGTAGGTTATTCTTTTGGTAGTTTGTAGTCGTCTTCACCTGTGCTATCCTACTGACTACATATTCCTTTCTTGCTTTGCCTTTTGTTGGATATTTGGCCTCCTAGGTAATAAAACTCTTTTAACTCTTCCAGATTTTGTTTTTCTAGTTTATGTGTTTGTCTTAGATCCTCCCTGTTGGTGCATACTAATATCTTAGTTTTCTGCTGGTTGATTTTCAGCTGATATCTAACCTTTATCTTTTCCATATTGGTCCAAGTGATCTTCAAATCATTTTCTGTCTTCACTATGACTGCTATGTCTTCTGCACTAATGAATCTTTCTCCATGGATACTGACACCCAAAACCCTCTTATTGATTTAATTGATGGCTTTCTTAATTTAAACATTAAAAATTACAGGGGACACTGCACACCCTAGTCTCACTCCTTTCCTTCTTCTTGCTTCTTACTGTTGTATCCAGATTTCATCGAAGCTACTTGGTTTTTACATAAACCGTGCACAATTATTTGATCATTGTGTAGCACTCCAATTTCTTTCAAAATTCATAGCATTGAATTCCATTCCACGTTGTCGAAGGCCTTCTCTAGGTTAGCAGATGCTATGAAAGCTGGTTTGTTCTTCTCCGTTATCTTCTCTAAGAGAAGCCTGAAAAAGTAACTCACTTAATTCTTGCCAATATGATTTTTGGAAGAGTGTATGAATGACCATATTATTCCACCAAAATATTTTGCACCTGAATTCCAATGGACAATCAGACAATCAGCTTATAAGGATGTTGTTTTTTTACTTAGAATAATCATTGCTTGTAAAAAAAAAGGTTGCTTATTGCTAATACATTATTCATTTTTATTACTTTTCCAGTACCTTCTGCCTGGTAGATAAAATGGAATCATGCATAGCAGTCACACTTTATAATTTAGGCAAGGGCCAAGGTGTTCTTATTGGTGATTCTGTGGCAATTCCTGAGCCATTTTTAACCAGAGTTCATGTGAAACACAAAGGAAAAGTAAGGATTAACTTAATTTTAATTTTTACAATGGTAATAATAGTATGTAATTTTCTCGAAGAAATGGGCAGCTGTGTAATTTGAGATAAAATTCAATGCATGAGTGTGGACCATTGAGCTGTGCTTGTTTAGGATAATATTCTTGCTGAAATTATGCTGTGAAACAAAATGTGGGAGTTGAGAGAGATAATCTCAAAAATTCAAATGTATTCCTGACTTAGAGCCACTTTTGCTTGCTGTAATACCAATTTCTTTTGCAGGAGTATTGTTTTGATTCTATTCGCGTGGAAAGGCCTGTTTTCATGGTTGTCAACGGAAAAAATGTGAGCCGTGATAAGGAAGCCACTGTGCAACACACATACTTCAAGAAAGATTAAATTCCTATGTGTTCTTCCTCATAAAACATCTAATGCAAAATTAATTCTGATTTGCAATCAGAGGATAAGGAACTGCCATTCATATCCATAACAAATTGTGGCAAACTCGTCCCTCCAAGGGTATTATTTTTTTCGTCTAGAAACATATTTTTTAATTATTTGAGTTTTTATTTTGCGTTAGTTTATCAAACCCTAGATCATTTTCCAGATAAATGCTTACGCACATAATTTACAGATGTCATTATCTGACTGTAATAAGTTATTATTATTAATTTATTTTATTTTTATAATTGCAGTCTTGCATCATAAATTAAGTTTTTGTCTTGAAAATCAGGCTTAACTTGCATATTGGTTTTATGCAAACATAGAGTGAAATTCTCGGGCTCTTGCGAGCCATTATTATGGAGAAAATTTGCACTTAAAGCAATGACTTTGCTATAAATTGCTAGTTGCTTGGATTAATTTTCTTAAAATTAACATACATGTGATAGGAAGATAAACATGTCATGCATTAATGAGGGAGTGTTGCCTTGCATTTACTGACGTACTTACACCTGCCAATAATTTTGTTATAACATGCATACATTTTTGATCGTACAACGTTTTGATAGCATGTTCTTTTTTCCATAGTCATACAGAAAACCCTGAAGACTGATGTACTGATATGGTCAAATATGCTTAGCGAGACCTTAGTAATAAATTTTTTTTTATAATTGGCCAATTTATTTTCCTGATCCTTTTCTGGGAGCGTGATTGCCTTGTGGGTAGAGCAGGGGGATCAAGGGGTCCTGGGATCAAATCCCAGGTGAAGTTTTCAGGTACCCCAAATCAAAATCCTTGAAGTGCAAGATGGCCCAGGGGAAGGAACCCCCTTCCCCATACCCTGGTTGTGTGAAGTTCATATGCTTGCGGCCTTGTCTGGGCTAGGATCTGCTTTCACCTAGCCAAACCAACCTTTGGGTTGAAACACTGAGTGAGTCAGTGAAGCATCTTTTAGGTTATGTGTCACAGTGACTTATGGATTCTATTGTATTTAATATAACTTTCAAAAACGTTGAGTCAGCTTACTACTGAGCATGTACTTACTGTCCTTATATAGATGATTAGGATTATAAAGATTATGGGTGTTTGGGGGAAGCGTATTTAGTTTCCAATAGTGAGGCAACTACAATGTGGATGTTTGCATAATATGTATTCCAAATTTTGCTTTTAAAGCATTATTTTAGCACACATTAGCAGAAAAAGGAAAGCTATTACGTAAGTAACTAAATAAAAATATAAAGTATGAAAATATAGAAAAAAAGAAAATACATACCATTGAACACACTGAAACAATGCCGCAGAAATGACTAAATGAAAGTTTTAAAATATGTACAGCTTTTAAATCAAATTCATGTATTATTTGATATAATTTCACTAACCTAAATTTTTTATTGCCGATAATAGTTTACCCTGAGTTCAATTTTTATTGTCTAACAAAAACAAAGAAATTTCGAAGTACATGATACCAAACGTTCATTATTACACTTATGTTGTGGTCAGCCAGTTCTATTCATAGCACTTTTTTCAACATGTTCATCTTTAACCATTCTTGTAAGTTTTTTCATGCCTGCTCTCTCTAGATGAGACAGTCATGCATCATCTGGATCAAGAGATGCACAACTTAGCTCAGAGCTAGGTTTCACATGATACACAATACAAGTAGATCGAAGATGATATGAATCTATCTGAAAGTGCAGTATGAAGTTTTTGTAACTTGTCGAATCTGGTAATCCAACGTATGAAGTCCATTACAATGCATGGATAATATTTTCCAAATCCTATGCATAGAATGAGAGCCACATGGAAATACGTACGACATTAGACATATGAAATGGAAACCAGCTGGCTTATTAATTTGTCATTGTGTTTGGAGTATGTCCTTTATCAGCCCCTCATTGTCCGGAAAAAGTTTTGTTTATGGCCCTTGTGGATTGTACTTCTGATGTAAGTCGCAAGTGGAATGGGTGCAGAGTTGTCACATCCAGCTGGATTTCCAGAGGATTTATGCCTTTTGCCACACAAAGGTGGTTCATTTTTTTGCTTGGCAGTTTTGTACCATCCAAAGGCTTGTCATGTCATGGATCATTTATCTGTAGAAAATATTGCACTCAAACTTTTCTTTGGGTACAACCTTGTTGCAGTGGAAAATCTTGCGCTTTCCAATGAATCCTAGAGCTGAATTGGTGGGGTATTTTTCAATTACTCCCAGCAGAGGCACCCATGCCAGATAGGGTCAAGGGTGCCATGGAAAAGGTAGTCCATGTGATGGTGTCATGTAAGAAAAACACTATCAGATTTTACATGAGAACTATTCAGGGTTCCATGTTTTCAGGGAAAAGATTGTTGGAATACTATCTTTCCAGCAAGGAAGTATGGTTGGCAAGATTCTGGAGGTTGCTACCACTAGCATAATCCAAAAAAGAAGAGAAGACAAATAAACCATGAATATGTATAAGAAGATGACAATGAGTGTAACCAATGAGTCCCCTTGAACTTTAAGTCTCTCTTCAGACTCCATGGTGATTCAAACAGATCGCGAGAATATAAGTCTACGTATTGAGGGATTCAAATTCGACGGAAACTCAAGTTTGCTGTTATTGCAAATTCATTGTAACAGTGCTGTATTGCTTCATTTATAGTGGTTTCACAGGTCCCGACATTTACTTTTCTCGACACCACTAGCAAAAGTGTCTTCCCCACCTGTCCAAATTACGATAACTTCCCCTCTGCTGTGTGGACTCCTTTGCCTATTTGGGTTTCTCTCTCACTTCCCTGGCCACCAGTGAGGCAGGAGCAACTGAGAGAAAGTCTCTGTAGGGAGACAACAAGACCCTATGTCTTTTAACTATTGCGTATGCCCTGGCGACATTAAATGTGTTCAGTGTTGGAAATCAATCCCTATTGCATTTTGGCTATTTTCACTCCTAACCACCTCTGGCAATTGTTTTCTTGGGACTGTGTGTGTCGCAACTGGAAATCAAAATTTATTTAAAAAATTTGGTAAATGGAAGGGAAAAGTAAGGTATAGTTAAAAAAAATAAAATCTTTCACATTTGGCCATTCTCTCTCGAGTTTAAAATAAGAAAACGGTAAAGTTACCGCCCACTTTTAATGAGTTCTTTACGTTGTTATGGGAGTTCTGATACAATAACTTGACCAGGGTGAGCTGCCGATGGAGAGAAGGAATTTCTCAACAATGAACCAAGCGGAGCCTTGCAAAGGCTGAAAGGTAGTAATGGGCTCATGATATCATCATCTTATTTGGAATAGGTTTACAGCCATCAAACTTTCATCATGAATATCTTGAGTAGTAGGTCATGAATTGAAAAATGGAAAATTATGTGTCTATTCAATTTTTAAATTCTGCTTCCGTAATAAAAATGGCGAGTATTCTGCAAAAATCTGCTTCCAAACTTTTTCCTGGCTATTGCCTCATATTGCATGTACTTCTGTTCGAATTTTCCTCGTCAAAATGGTGAGGATGTTTCTAGTGGGCTATTATTTCCTCATGTCATCAGTACCTATTTTTAGTAGATGTCGAATAGTTCCTACCATGTAATGTTCCATTGGCAGGGAGAAGACTCTATCAAGATGTTTCGGATGCAGCAGCTGAGAAGATTTTATTTCTTTATTGTTCAAATTGTGCCTACATATTACCTTTTGGCAGTCTTATGCCTATGCAATGAAATGTGATATCTTCTGGAGAATGTCTTATTTTACAAGGACTTTGAGTACGTATGCATAGTGGAGTACGGGTTGAGTTTTGTTGGTTCAATTTAAATTCATTTGCGTAATATAGAGTCTAGGTATCCATCATATTCATCCTTTGTTTTTCTAACCATACATAATGCTGTTGAAATGTGGATATGCATTCATTGCTGAATTTTTTTTTCAACTTGGCTAAATGAAAAGCATTTCATTTTTTAAAAAAGTAGTGTTTATCGTGTCAATATTTATGGATTATATATTATCCCCTTGGTTGAAACCTCACTTCAAACGCTTTAGGAACTACTGTTAATCCACCTTCAACTTCATTTGAAGGTGTGGGATGACCCTCTGGCACACTGATGTAATACTTCTGAGCGAGACCAGAGAAGAAAAGGAAGAGATTATTTCTTGCCAAGGCTTCTCCTAAACACTGTCTCTTCCCTGAAAATAGATAATTATTGATTTAATAAGGGTCATTTTGTCTTCACTTCATTGACCAATTATAACTTTTCACTGAGAATAGGCCCAATTTCAGTAAATATTATGTATATAATGAATATGAAGATATTTTAACAATTCATTTTACAAAAATAAGGAAGGAGGAGGAAAAAAATTTACTTCACCTGCTCCAAATGGTATGAATGCTTCATGCTTAATCAGTTTTCCGTTTTTGTCCAGAAACCTCTCTGGTCGAAAATTCTGTGGATCCACCCATATTTTGGGATCGTGGTGAACTGCATGCAAATTGAGAATCACTCGGGAGTTCTGTATCAAATGAAAGCAGGTACATTAGTTATTCATGTTAAAACCATTTTGAGGTCATAATTACTCACAAGAATAACTTAGTTGGATGTAATAGGTCCGAGAATAATCAGTTGAAAAGCATTGTATTATTTTATGGAGAGAAATCTCAGCTTACAGTCACTACCATCTTAGATAGTTGGACATCTCAAACCTTAAGGCCGTATTCAGATCTTTCATTGTTCTTCGGATTCATACAGTAGCGGATACAGAAAAAACTCAAGTGGGGAGGGGCGTGCAAAAGATACCTTGATTTACCTTTACTTTTATTGTAATAAAAAATAATCAAGTCACGTGCAAATTTTAAGAAGTTTTAATTAAAGTGATTATGTGAAAATACAAGACAATGCCATCTTATGATATAAAATAGTTAAAATTGTGGTTCTGCAATGTTTGGCAATATGGGTGGCCCCAGAAGGGGGTGCACGTCCCCTGCACCCACCATCTGTATCCGCCACAGGATTCATATCACTTGTAGATGAGTACATGAGTATATTTCTTTGGGCAAATAATATCCATTGCGGAGAAGTTTGGTGCACGTTACTTTTTTGAAGTATTACCTTGGTGAAATTCAAGTTCTATTTTGCAGCCAAATGTCTCTCATGCGAAAAAAAAAAAAAACTCAGCATAAGTACTAAAAATAGTATGTACTGCTAAGCCTCTCACAGTAGTTCTTTAAGGCATTTCAAGATAAAATTACTTAAATACTATCAAGATTTCAGTCTAAGTGTATGAATTTAAAGATTTCGATTCAAATCACTGCTTATTCTGTTGGAGTGGTGGCTCATATTTGCACTGCTCACGATGATGTAATGGAAAACATAACATGATGGCTCATTCATGATAGCATTTCTGACTAATCATCATAGATTTTTGTTCTTTGCAGTGTTTAATCTGTATGTAGTTACGTATATTTACTAGGAAAGTAATATGTAGTATCAAATACTTCACAAAGGAAGGCTTTGCATTAGTTACATGTGATAAGATATCAATGATGTGAAGTGAAGACTTATGTAAATATGTAAAAGACTATCTGATAGAAGAATTAAGCAGAGAACTGTATGAAACCATTGCCTTTTAATGTCCTATAATAAGCACAGTTAGGGAATGCGAGGAAAGTTGGGCATGAGAGTAAAATAGAATATTTCAGTGGCATTAAAGATTCTCTCTTATGCACCTAAATTCTGGTGACTGGTTCATACAATTGCACTTTTAGTTGAAAAGCAGCTAATGTCACCGATTTGGTGATTAAAAAGAGGTTGATACTGGCGTATTCAAAATTCCGTGGTTGTGAGGTGTGCCTGAGAACTCTACTACACCATTAGGAAGAAAATCTAGTTTCTCATTGAGTGATGATGGTGGTATTTTTTTCAGAGAATTTATATCTGCTTTTGCATGGCCCTCATTCATTATCAAGTATAGATTAGCGTAAAAGGTTACCTTTGGAATAATATATCCTTGCAACTCAGCATCTTTCTCAGCATACCATGGGGAGTGAGGAACTGCCAAAGGAGCAACAGTACTCAATCGAAGTACCTCATTAATAGTTGCTTCCACATATGGCAGACTGAAAAGATTAAATGCAAAATGTAGTCGATAATGGTATGTAGCTTAGATTTGAATGCAAATCATGCAAATTACATTTTGATCACTCTTGATGAATTCAATTAGTTTAGGAGTAATGTTGAATAAGTTTTCATGGTAATTAAAAATCACCTTGGTCTGTCTTCAAGAGATGGAAGTCTATCCCTGCCGACAACCTTGTCTAACTCCTCTTGAACTTTTGATAGCACTTCTGGGTAAAGTATCATGTACAACATTGAAAATGTTAATGAGTTGAATGTTGTATCACTGCCAGCCATGAATAAGTCAACACAGATCATCACCAGTTGTTTTTCTGGGGAGAAGATTGTAAAATAATCACATCTTAATGTATGTGTCAGAGTTAAAAGCCTGTAAATGTTTGATGGAGCATGAAGTCATTGTTCACTGAGGGGAAATTTCATTTTTAAGGTAATTTTGACTTCTTTTGAATTTGTGTGAAAAAAGTGAGTTTTCTTCTGGCAACTCAAAATGAGTGCATTCTTTTCTGAAGGGGGAGAAGGCAATTTAACACGTTGCGTACGGATGGCAAGAATTCTCGTCATTTTTTTCCCAAACGTTCCAGACGGATGACGAAGATTCTCGTCATTTAGGCATGTCAACCTAAACAATTTTAAAGCGTATAATACGTATTCGTTCGTACGTTTTCAGTTGTTGTTCGTTATTCATAAAGAATTGATCCATCATAACATTTTGAATGGGTAAAGTTATATTCTAAACATTAACTTTTTAACCATGTTTAAACCAAAGGCATTACGCCCTAATAGGCACATATTTCCAAATCGGCATTCCTAGGAATTTAAATACCCTGATACGCAACGTGTTAAGGGTTATTATGAGGAGAATTTCAAGTACATATATAATAGAAGGAAGCTGAGTTCAAGGATGACCTTGAAAACTGAAGGTCTCTCCTACTGTTTCATACCCTATGCAATGCATCTAGTATCACTTTGAGTTTTTGTCATGAAAGTAGTAGATAAAATTTTTTCATAAATCATTGCAAAAGGTAGTAGAAGCGGTAAATATAAATATAGCTTACCTTCATACCATGTTTGGTGATTGTGTCTATTTTTGTCCACTTCGTTTATGTATGTGTCAATGAAATCTCTTGGATTGTCACCGTCAAAAGATTCTCTATGCTTTTTAATTTCTTGCTATGCATGGAAGAAGTATAAATGCATAAAATTGATGAAAATGAATTTCTGAATATTTGAATAATTTATTTAAGTCAATATGGGGTGATGAAGCACAATTAATTTTGCTGCTCATGATCAACCAACTTAATTGAACTTCATGTTCTTTGCAGTTGATCTTCATCTCTGAACAGAGCAACATGTGATGTTCATTGGTTTGAATCATCTACTCATCTGAGTACTAATATTAGCTATTACTGTAAACTAATTATAATTAATTTTACACTCAGGAATTTAAAGTCTCTTCTATAAAATTGCTTACCTACCTTTATGAAATTTTGCAAACTCGCTCTCAGTTTCAAAATTTTCTGAAGATTTGAGAGGAAAGGTAGAATTTTGGTCAGAAAAGGAAAAGCTGTGGCTGGACCTCCACCTGGTTCAGTCATTTTAATCAGCAACTTTACATTGCTCATTAGTTTTTGGAGATAAGGGTCTGTATGGCTGTATCTCTTCCCCGCAATAATATGCCAGAGTACATTAATACCTGCTGTACCCAAGATGTCATGAACAGGCACCTATAAATACACATAGAGATGACAGAAAATATGTATCATCTTCTTGCTGAATTTGATTGTTCTCATTAAATCTGTATGGTGAAGGTTGTATTAAAAAGGTTATACTCTATTTGGACAGCATACTTTTGTTTGTGTATATGTTCTTTCACATCTGCAATATTCATTTGAATGTGATAAATAGTTTCTATAATCATTAACATTAATGTATGTTATTCAAGATGTATCTACTCATCATTCTCTGTTTTCACTTGTGTTGCTATTTTACAGATGCATTGTTGATTCTTACTGGGTGACTCCACCTTTCCTTTTGGCCTCCTGATATTTTCTCAATTTCAGCAAACACAGCTTCTAATTCCTCATGGGCAATGCCTTCAAGACTCCTTTTCCCAAATCCAAGGTCCTTTAAGTTTCGGAGTGTGAAGCGGCGTTGATCCTTCCACTTTTCTCCTGAGATCCACAAGACTCCTGGAAATAGAAAATGTACCTCATCAAATTGATGAAATTGAAGCAGGTGATGAAATTTTCTTAGACATACATGCTATACATTGTGCTTGTTGATAATTATATTGTATCCCAAAACTTTTGAAAAGTAATATTGCTGTGAAGTAAAATCTGATGCTTTCCCGGCGAATATGTTCAAAAAATGCTATTCGGGCTTCCAGCCGGGTGGTCTCCCTCCATTCTGCCGACGTTTCGGAACACGAGTCGGGTTCCATCCTCAGGGCTAATGGTGAGTGGATGAAGTTTGCCAGCTTGTTTACTTTTCAGTTGGTTGTGAGGTCTAAAGTGATTGGCTCGGAGGCAGCCAATCTTATTTTCTTAAGTGCCGGTTTCCATGCATTACTCAGTGAATACCCTGTGTCACGATTGAGGGTGTTAGTTGCCAGCCGGATCTCGATGGATTCCTTAACCAGTCTTTTCCAGAAATCAGTCTCGCGGCATAGAATTTTCACGTCATCCCACTCTACCCTGTGATCGGATTCAATGGCGTGTTCTACAACCGCGGATTTTTCCGGTTGGCAGAGCCTAAGGTGTCTCTTATGTTCTTTTATCCTTGTATTGATAGTTCTCCCCGTTTCCCCCACGTAAACCTGCCCACACTCACAAGGAATTTGGTAGACCCCTGGAGTTTCAAAACCACAAGGATCCTTCGCTTTAAGAAGTAGATCTCTTAGTTTGGAGCATGGTTGGAAAACGGTGTCAATACTTTGTTTTTTGAGGAGGGGAGGGAGACCACCCGGCTGGAAGCCCGAATAGCATTTTTTGATAATATTGCTGTGGTCCATTACTTGTAATATTATTGATGGAATATTTGAGACAGTTTAAAAAAACACTTTGTAAACATTTAAAAATAACAATTTTAGGAAAAGATATAAAATGAATTTTTCACATTAGCAGTGTCTAACACAAAGTCATAGCTTTAAAATTAGCCATAAACCATGGCTCTCCAATAATTTGATGGTGATTTGGTAGGCCATTGCATATATATGATTCAAGGCATTTTTTTTGACAAGAATGCAAAAAATTAAAATGCACATAAAACACAGTTTCATGCATAAGTAATATTACTATTAACTATTTTCCTATTGGGTGCTCCTATTAAAATAATAATAATTAAAATTATTGTATAGAATTTAGGGGGGATTCCATGACCCCTTTGACCCCTCACCTAAATCTGCCCCCTGGGAATGACCCATATGTCTTACCAAACGATCCTTGGTCTATATGTTCCATCAGTTTGGATCTTGGTCTTGCAGAGAAATCTTCCCTTGATGATACTTCCTTGATGGCCTCTAAGCTGGAAACAAGAACAACTGGTATCTTCCCTGAAAAAAGACCAACTACATCTCCATAGCGGCGAGCAGCCTCGCCCATTGCAAGGTGGGGTAAGGCACCCCAGCTCTTCAGCTGCAGCCTGTTCCCAACAATGGGCCATTTAGGAGGACCTGCAGAACGATGGTGAGTAAGAAATCCAAGTGACTCTGACGTGTGTATGGTGCGTAATCAACCCAAAAAGAAAATTGAGGGATAACCCAAGGGCCAGAGGTAGGAGTTCAGTCAGGGGGGTAAAAGATCAGTTTGCCCCCTCTGATCCACTCTCGCTCCCTCCCTCCCCTCCCCCAGCATTAAAATATAACATTACCGTAAGTAGGGATGTGCGAGTACTCGAAAATTTGAGTCAAGTCTAGAAGTTGGTACTCGACTTGAGTGATCCGAGTAGCATTACAAATGTTGAGTTGAGCCGAGTAGTTTCAGTTGCAGAGCTGTCGAGGCCAGTAAGTTCAAAAATCCGCTGACAGGAAGCGTTATCAAGCGGCATTATTACAATGGTGCAAATGATTTTATCCAGGGTTGTTTCTGGCAGTTTGGATACATGTATGTATACTGTAACTCGACGGGGTCAACGTGTGGAGAGTAAGCCAGCGTGATCGCGGGTCAGGGGTGTAAAATAATACGGAACTCGCACATGAGAGAACTCAACGCGCGTCGGGAGGCAGCTGTTTCTCGGACGCCGAGAGGGGAAAAGAGGGGAAGCAGAGGAGGTGCTAGTTCGGAGGTGAAGCCAGGAGGCTCACTCGCTCTCTCGTCAACCACAGCTGTAATAGGATCGCGGACAACCTTGCCTGGTGGAAGGTTGATGTTGACCGGTCAAGGGCTGATTGAGCGGTGGAGTGACGATCCTGATTATTATTGGCGGTCTCGCCGGAACAGCTGTTGGAGTTCCGCCAAGACGCTGGAAGTTATCCTGATTTCGAGCAGCAACGTCGCCAGGACCGTCCTGGAGTTCCACCAGGACACCAAAGTTGTGAGCTCCAAGTACTTGCCCTGCCCAAAAGTTGTCGTGTTGAGTTCTCTCGTGATTTGGTATTGTGTGAATGAGGGAATGGGGTATGTTTTCCGAGTTCCGTATTTTTGGTTTGCTTGGTCGCGGGCCAGTCATTTCGCGTTTGCTTCTTCTCCACCCGAAATATTCATTTTCATCGCATGCTTAGTCTGTTTCCCTGTTAATGAAGGTAATTAAATTGCATAATTGTTTTTTAATTATTAAAAATTAATGCCGTTATAGATACTTGTGTCCCGACCTTTCATTTGGCAACCTGTCACGGTTCCCTGGATGAGGACCTATTTCGCGACCCGATTTACGTTAGCCTGGTATTAGTTTAGTAGTGGTGTAGACTGAGGGACGGTGCCCGTACGGTTACAATATATACTAATTAAATTGACCACATATCACTAGAGGTTTATTCATTTCAATAGTAAAATTTGAAAATGAGAATATGGTATGGTACGTATATATATTATCATATTGCCAGATCCAGAAATGATCAAACTCGAATCGATACTCGCAAGTAGTTTTCAACGCGACTCGATTCTCGACTCTGGATCAAAAAGCACTACTTGCACATCCCTAAGCGTAAGATATTTTTGGAGATATGGTAGTTGAAATTACAAATCGTACATCAGATAATAAGACGTTTTGTTAATATTATCGTTAAATATGTAATTTCATTATAGGAAAAATTAAATCACTTTTTTAAATGAACTTTTGAAATTTTGCCACCCCCTGAAATCTGCCTCCCGGGGCATGTGCCCCCTTTGCCTTCCCCCCAGTTCCAGCCCTGGATAATCCTCTTAAAAGAGATAACCTTTGTTGATATGTAGTGGCTCACATGGAGGAATATGATGAGAATCATTAATCTTTTCGAAAAATCAAATATTTTAGTAGAAATATACAGGACACAATATATGTTGTATGAGTACACAAGTTGACTCATGTTATGTGAAATATGAAAAATTGCCACTGCTTTTGTTCAAGTTTGTGAGATGTAGTTACCTGGTGGAAATTTGTCTGGCTTTCTTGTGTTGAAGTACCAGAAAAGTGTGATGGTCACCAGGATTAAAATTAGCTCAATAATCATCTTTCATTCACGTCTGCACTGGTAATGTTATTATCACTGCCAAAAGTTCTATTTCCTGAAACTGAGATGAGAAATTGGGCCTTTAGTCTAAAATATGTAAGTTCTGTTTGCATGCTGGTAAAAATTAACACAAAGCTCATTTGGGTCTGAAGGATCAGGAACCATTGGAAGACGCCCGTCCTCCAGAATGTTGTCATTGTAATGCTCTCATATAATCGATAATTTTCAAACCATAAACCCGTCGTATCGGGGAAATTAAACATATCCGCAGCAGTATGATAATGCGTAAAAGACCCAACTACGAATTCTTCCTCATATTCTCGAAGTAGGTATGCTTGTCCACATCTCACAAAGAATGGAGATTACTCTCGTCCGTCTGTGAACACTGCTGATATATTACACAGGCAATCTCATTTCAAAATTAGTATCTGACATCCGTACTTTCCTGACTGCAAAAATAAAAAAAATTCCTTTATTACTGGACATATTTTTCATCCTGGTAATCATGGAGTGCCAGTTTTTCACAAAGTATTTCCTGTGTTGAGTCAGAATTTATTAAATCTTCTACATTTGTGAAAATGTCTCACTGCCTCTGCATCTGCTATGGAAAGTGCGTGATGACCAAGGCCTTGGCCAAAGTATTTCCTAGGATGTTTACCTCAAGGAGGAATACTTTTCAGGGAGGAGAGCTCATTTGAAGGAGGTACACCAAAGACTACCTCCCTGGATATTTTGTGGGAGTTTGAACGGCTCAACCTCCCCCTCCTCTCCTTGCAATGGTCTTGCTCCTGACTGAAGCAGTTACTGTAGACATGATATATTCACATTTGCACTGTACCCTGTGAGGTGCCTCGATAGGCTTGTGGTGTGTGTGTTTGGACAACAGTTGTTCACAATGAAAAGGTGTGAATTGATGTGATTTGACTTCCGAGTTTCACCTAGCTTTTATTGAAGTCCTGTATTATTCAGTGGAAGGCCATGAGACAATTGTCATGGACAGGGGCAGATTCATCTTCAAATTTGGGAGGGGTCATGACCTGGGTCCGCGGAGTATGGAATACCCTCCGGGAGAAAGGGGTGTTGTCTCATATAAATTTTTTGAAATATCCATTTTTTGCACATTTTGGAGCCTGAAAGTTCATTTTTATCCTTAACAACAGATGAAATTGAATTATTTAAGACATTTAAGGATGCAAAAACTATTAAACTAATAAAAATTTAAAATTTTTGATAAATTTCGGTGGGGTCGTGACCCGTGTGGCACATCCCCCCTAAATACGACACTGACCATGGGAATTCAGGAAACTGGATGGGGTGGTGTTTTGCGCCAGTGGCATAGCCAGGAATTTCCTTTGGGGGGGGGGGGTCCAAAACCAGGGGAATATTTTTTGAAAAATAGGGTACGAAGTAATGGGTTTTTAACTAATTTTAACACTTTTCACAATCGAAAAAACCTCATTTGTTATAAAAAATACTTCGTAAATTCATGATTTTTCAATAATTTGTTTTCTCTTAGTAAGGAAAATAATAGTGCTTTTATATTTCGGGGGGGTCCGGACCCCCCGGGCCACCTCCCTGGCTACGCCAGATTTTTTGCTAGGATACTCGTTAAGCCGATGGTCCGTGATTCGATTCCCAGTCCAGGTGAACGTTTTCTCATGGGAATTCATGTAAATCTTATCGTCAGTAGTGAATTAAATCGCCGTATTTTGGCGGAGAACTTGGTGATTAGAGCGCTTGAGTATCCAAATTACCTGCCCTCCATTTCAATCAAAGTTTTTCTCATGTTATCTCGACAGGTTGGCTGAATTACGTTCGTATTTTAGAGAGCTGCGCGCAATTTCCGAACAGGAATGCTGTAATGAGTTCGCGCCAAGGATGAATGAGTCAACTCGCTCCATCAAACGAACTCTTGGCGGCATCAAATTTTACGAATCTGTAAACTCATTATTAGTAACGACTTCCCCACGTTTTTTCTCGCTTTATCATTCACTTCCTATCAGTTTCCCACTCTTATCAACGTGCTTACTCATGCTGCTAGGCTTATATGAAAGTGTTTTATGGCACGCTATGCATATCATTGTATTCGGTGGACCATTTCAGCGTTGTCACCTTCGTTCTGTTAAATTTTCATGAAGGACCATGGCTGAATAGTGAATGGAATAAATTCTTCATGTAATTTCCCGCGCAATATTCTGCAAACTGCTCAGCATCGCATCAATTTTTAATATCAATAGGTATATATGAAAGAGGATGTCTGTTTTTCTGTCCGCTATGCGTTTCCGCTATCAAAGGAAAACATAACTTAAAGGATACATCACTCGCCTATTAAGGCCGTTTTACACGGTACACGGAATTGCGCAATCTGACGCACGTGCGAAGGCGCAATCAAAATTGCGTCGTGTAAAGCAGTGAATTGCTAGAACACATGCGAGAATTCGTGGATACGAGGCGGCAAAATAGCCCCTGTTCTAATTTCGTCCATGCATTCGCGCAATTCCACGCCATTTTAGAAATAAATGCAGCTCTAACCTGCGCAATTCCGTGCCCCGTATAAAACGGCCTTTAATCTTCTCGGTGAAAACCTTTATTGGGATATATGTTCACACGACGATTTTGGTCTACACACGCACACACATAATGATCAATGTTGTGGAGCGAGGTAAAAGCAGATCTCGGTGCGCGGTGTATGGAAATAATTTTTTCCATTGTTTACTGTTCACCGTCTTCCGCTCACTGTCCCCTCAGCGTCTTCGCACTCTTGTCTTACTCCAATTTTGAGTAAACGTGGGATTCTTTTGGGGAAAGGTTTCCAAGTCAGCCAATTTGCTGCCTCCCTGCTAATTTGAATAATGTAATCTTGTTTCTCAAGGAAATCGGAAATCGGTGGGATTCTTTTGGGGAAAGGTTTCCAAGTCAGCCAATTTGCTGCCACCCTGCTAATTTGAATAATGTAATCTTGTTTCTCAAGGAAATCGGTCTGTTTAATAAAATATAAAAGTCCTTGCCTATTTTATCTAAATAAATTGTGCTTTATCGACCCTGTGAATGAACGATTTGAATCAAAGGACTGAGTAGTGGTTCAGAATGACCTAGCCGTCGACGCACCCGAACACTCAATGCTACTACTACTAGGTTTCCAAGTTTCCCATTTCTCTGGGTACTAGTGATGAGCGATATATCGCTAACTGTGATTGAATCACCGTTACTGAAAAGTAGCAGTCACTGTCGGTGATTCAATATTCGAAATCACTGTATTCGGTGATTCAATCACTGGATTCGGTGAAGATAGCTCTGGCTGCTACCAAGTGATATGCGATATATCGCCACCTGTGATTGAAGAGAAGTAGCCGATCACTGCCGGTGACTAAATCACCAAATACTCGAAATCACTGCGACTGTGAATACGGTGAAGTTAGCTTCGGCAGCTACCATGATGCTACCAATAGTAAAATAAGGATGTCTTATTCATCTTTTATGATAAATAAGACATTCTGTGCGAAATATACAGCTAAAGCTTTGAATTATGATGGTTTGATTATAAATATGTATAAAAAATGATTGATCCTTATCAATTCTTTTACCACATCAAATTTACTTAATTATTGTAATATAAACTCGGAATCAGAACTATTCCCTCAAAAAAATATTTTGCCTAATTTTACAATTTTCTATAAGTTTATTTGTTCCTATTGAGGAGAGCTCATTCCTTGGAATTGGACAAAGTAGCAGGAATAGCAGTGCCACAAATCACCGATGACTTTTAAGAGTGATTCACCTCGGTGATCGCAATCACAGTTAAGAATCACCGTTACTGATGAGTAGCAGTCACAGGTAACGAAGTGATCCGAAAATCACAGTTCCGCTCATCACTACTGGGTACTATCAAATAGGAGAACTATCGGTCCGTCCTCGGTACTATCTTCCCGAGCGGGTGGCCTGATAGTCCTAAGATATTTACCTACTTCGGTAGCAATATTCTACATAATTTTTACGGTAAAATTCCTGCCGGTTTAACTAGCTAATATGGAGCATTTTTTCCAGTCACACCGCGCCCTACTTCCCTCACACTTTGAGCTTCCCTCTTCATTTTACAATAACGCGTATTCGTTTTCAATCTATCCATATATCCTATTCTTTTCTTCTCCTTCCCCGCTGGCCTCAAACTCTTCCCTCTCGCGATGCTTTTCAAAGCCGCGCGACTTTTTTTTGTCTTTTCATGGTTTATCTTCATGCCGTATTCTCCTTACTGTTTAGAAAAATCAACAGGAGGCTAGATTCGTGAATACATATAACTTTTTTTAAACTTAAATGTGACTTCAAGTCTACGACGAAAGGGGTTAAATTACAATCTAAAAGTTACTCCTGTCAGCCATATAATATCAATAAGCAGTAGCGGATCCTGGATAGGGACAAGGGGGGGGGGGGCTAAGTTTGGGGTAAACTCCCAGAAATATTGCGGGTCCGAACAATTATTGCCGTTCCATCTAACGTAAATTGGATGTCCAAGGGCAGTGGCGCCGACTCCATGGGGCCTGAGGGGGCCCGAGCCCCCTCAAAATTTCGCAATGGGTATGAGGAAATGTGGATGTGTCAGGCTTGCCGATTTTCTCCGGAGTGTCCATATATCGAGATTCGAGTTATCAGGGTTCTAAGGCTGATCATATGACTCTTCTAAAATGCCTAAAAAAAACTTAAAACTCACTACTTATAAAATTTCCCGGGGCAAGATCCCCGGTTTGGGCCCCCCCAATATTTTTTGTAAGCCGGTATCCCTGTCCAAGGGGGGGCTATAGCCTCCTTAGCCTCCCCATAGATCCGCCACTGTCAATAAGTATGTCCCGAGAAACCCACCTTTTTTCTTCCCCTTCAAATGTCTCCGTTAATAGTTAATGTGTTTTCAAGGTTATGAGTTCAATTTCGTCGAGAGTTGCACTGATGATCACAGCTGCAGCTCTGAAGGGCATTGCGATAATGAACATACGTCTGGTAATTGAAGCCATAACATCGAAGATGTTCCAGGTTGATCATTATCCTAAGCAAAGACAACATGCCCTTAAATCTCTCTCTGTAGTAAACTTTGAGATACGAATAGTATGAATCCTTGATTTTTTACATCCCTAGGATTTCCTTGACGATAACCCTTGATGTTACTTTGCTGGTCAAGAGTAAGTGTTTTCGAATTACCGCTCTTATGAGTTCTCCTTCTTTGATTGCCTGTGATACCATCTCCAACAGTTTCGTCTCGTACTTTAATCTCACAAAAATTTCACTCTATATTTAATAACTGCACTTAATTAGAGGAAACAAATCCTCCCTATAAGCTCACGCGAATACTCGCACGTCGCACTATGCCTGAGATTTATTAACCCTTTGCCGATTGAACAAGGTTAATCTATATTTTCTCCAATCTTTTTTAATGTAGGTAATAGCATTTTTATGGCCCGTAAAATAATTTAATCTCTTTCGGGGATGATTAGATTAGCGGCGTTTGCATCGATGACGTCATAGCAAAATTAGCAGTGACGGAACGCACTTTCCTTAACTTTCTTTAGAGTTTAAATATTCCTTCCTCTGTGTGTTTTTTTATTACAAGTCATTATATGCATTTTCTTACTAATTCTTTATTTTGGTTACGAATGCATGCATTAGAAAATTTGAGGCAACAAAATTGATAAAAGCGTCATTTGACTATCATTTCTTTAATTAACCAGTACCGTAACGGCTTTCCGGCGCCACGACACCACTGGTTTGTATCCACTTTCCTGCTTGAATAGCGCTTTGATAATCCTGAGCATTTCTACCTGTGATTTTAGGTCTCGAAATTCGCTAGCATTAAAGATAATTTCCCTCCTCTCTTAAGGGAGCAATAACAATTTAAAAGCGATTAGGAAACTGAATAAGAGAAAATTATATTGCATCAAGCTACCACTCAGAAATCGCTAGAAACCTTTCGCAAATTTCACTGCGCGCTACCACTCTATTTTAAATAACAGCTGCGGGACACCTTATGCCGTTTACATTTATTTCAAATAAGTCTTCAGTGTTTGTTATTCGCTATAAATTGTTTATTTGTGTACTATAAGCAACGTTAAAGGTTAAAGACGAGCGAAGCTTGAAATTTGACTGCAAACTACACTGATTTTTTTCATCAATTGAAACGTTTGATTTTTTCCATTGTTCCATATCCCGATCGTGGTGGAAGGCAAATATTACAAGGAATTCCTCTTAACTCAACGTTCTGTCCTCTGACTATGTAATTAATCCTCAATTTTAAGTGAAAAACGCGAGGCTCCACGGGTGAAGTATGAAATAAAAAAATGTTCGGTCATTATATTGTGATAGTTTCAACGATAGGTACACCTTTTCAAGGTATGGTACAAGCTTTCCCGAAAAAAATCGATTTTAAAAAATACGTATTGAATTCGAATCCACCCTTTTAAGTGAGGAGCTGCGTCAAATCAATTAAAATGGGTTGTTGAACGATAATTATAATCTTATCACAAGGTAACAGAGCTATTAAGGCATTTCATGCTTCGAGAGTGAAGAAAGAGAGACTTAATTAAAAAATATTTAGAATACAGTACAACAGTTAATGTAGGAAGACTATTCATTTGGCTGAGGAGGTATTTATGAACAGGAAAGGATTGTTTAGCGATAGCTCAAGAAATAGGAACCGAATACGTTTTTAAAATGATGGGTTTTTAAGTATGAATTCCTTAGTCACCTCAGGTTACTTAAAATTGTGTTTAAAGAGAACAATATCAAACGTCAAAATAAGATAAAAAATTGGAATTCCTGGAATGAAATTATGCGCGAGCGCGATTCAGAGATAAGAAGTTGGTCAATACCAAACCATAAAATTTCAGATACACCAATTTTCTAATGATGGTGTAACCTAATCATGCAGCAAAATAAAATTCATTGCTAACTTCCGAGTAATTAACTTCATGATAAAAGCCACAAAATATGGGAAGGGGTGCATATACTTTTAAAACCACTTAATAGTTTTGAAAGAGAGAAATATCAACTTAAAGGCGTGGGATAACTTTTACAGCGACATGAATGTGTAGAAATGGAGAGTGTAATAACCAGTTTGAGCAAAGTGAAGCTTCAATGATAGTCTGGAATGCAACCTTAATATTAAAATAAATTTTCTCGGCCTTTTTGATCACTACATAATTACTAGAAATAGGAATTAAAAGGAAATGCCGATGAATAGCCCGCGCCTTACCTTTACGGAGTCTCGGGTAAAATTTTGGGAGGACACAGCATTTTCTTGGACTGGGATTCGAGCTCGGATCCCGCGGACTCGCTCCTGGTACCTACAATGCAATACCTGGCGGGGTATCACCATGCGACTCCCGGCCAAGAAATGAATTCGCCCATAGGATAATTTAGCGTCAATGAATACGCAAACAATATTTCAGATAAAAGAGCCTAAAAGCTCTCAAGTTATCTTGTGCGGTGTATTTCGAACTTGCCGGGTAATAGTGATGAAATTAAAATTAATATACATGGGTTATTTTCCCCTGAATCGGGTATCGAACCACAGACCTTTCCAGCATAGTTCAGCAGACTATTCAGGTTCCTTTATTCCTCACGGCAATTTCACTAAAGCTCGTGGTGCTAGGTGTTATGCCAGGGGCTTATATCAAGGTGGGTACCAAGGTGCCCCGATACCCACGATTTGGGAAAATTTTTAGCGTTTAAGCTGTTTTCCCCCTCGCTGACTAGAGATACTTATACCGCAGTACTTCCGATCCATATACAACTAAGTAACGTACTTGCGAATATTTTTAAATAACGCATTTTTTTAATGCAAAATATCATTGGGCGTTCGTGTTTAAAATTACTTAGCCCTGACTTCACATTGATTTTGGGCCCCTATCTCAAGTGAGACGTAATGTATGTTCGCCACTGTGTTATGCCATTACGGTTGCAACTCAAGGGAGAATGAACTTCGAAGAGGCCACAACCAGTTGCAAACCTGGAAATAGCTTTTTCTATCCGAAAACTAGAATTTACAGATTTGCAGACTCAATCACCTAACTACTGTTATGGTACGAACGCAATTAAAACAATGATGTAGCCAGGGGTACGGGGGAAAATAAAAAAAACAGCCTACCAAGTAGAGGATTTAAACTAATTTCAACACTTTTCACTATCGAAAAAAACTTCATTTTTGAAAAAACTGTTTTGTAAATTCACGACTTTTTTAATATTTTGTTTCATTTTATGTAGAAGCAAAGTAATTGTGTTTTATTCGAGTAAACATAAATATAGTGTTTCGGTTTGTCCGGAGCTTCAAACTCTTTCAAATAGAAGAGTTTGGCTTGAAAACAACACTGTAGAGGATTAGTTAATTTATTATAATTGAGGATGCTTAATTAATTTTTTCATTTGTCTTAATATTTCGGGGGGCGGATCCGGACCCCCCTCACTACGCCACTTCAACGAGAGAACTAGCGCTTGGGCGATGGTGGAGTCGTTTGTTTACACTCACCGGGTCCTGGAGCTGCGCGAGTTGAGAGGAAGATACGTTGCGTGCGGCGGCTGGCGTCTGAATGTCGACTTCCCGTCGGCTTTTAATGTGTATGGAGTCGGTGCGCGGGAGGCGAAGATAGGAAGGCGGGAATGACGAAGCGAATTGACGAGAGAAGCTGGACCGCTCTGTCTCCCACCCGTGACGTAACTCGTCTCAAGGCGCGGTTTCGTTTGCGGTCACCCGAAGGACCCCAACAACTCAGTCTGCGGTGAGGATACTTGATCCAAAACACACCTTGCTCGGAAATGGGCGTGATTAAGCGACGCCGTTCATCTACATCAGTGGTTCCCTGCTCTTAGGAGTCTACGGACCACTCGCTCTGAAATTATCCTCCGTTAATTTATCGAAATTACTATCTATATTTATAGAAAAGGATGTCTGTTTGTCTGTACGCTATGCGTTTCCATACAACTGCGCGGAATGCGAATAGAGTTTGTGCGTATCTCAGGGCCAACTTTTTTAAAGTTCCAAAAGGGTGTCCGACTGGTACAAATCAGTTCCAAAGTTAATTCCAAATGAGTTCTAAAGATTGAAAATTTGTTCCATAGCAGTTTCCAATGGAAATCCAAAGAAGTTCAAAATATGTTACACATGAGTTAGAAAGGTGTACAAATGAGTTGGTAACATGATAGGACGTTATGACGTCATTAAATGCTGTGTACCGTGTTTCAATTCCATAGC
Organism: Ischnura elegans; assembly: GCF_921293095.1. Taxonomy (NCBI): domain Eukaryota; kingdom Metazoa; phylum Arthropoda; class Insecta; order Odonata; family Coenagrionidae; genus Ischnura; species Ischnura elegans. The sequence continues at coordinate 83,889,993 of NC_060252.1, forward strand.
AGTTCGAAAGCACGTACAAATCAGTGGTTACAAAGCAGATAAATGACAGTTCCAAATGGCTTACACAGCAAAAGTTTTTCCCTGAGTAGGTGCATCTTATATTCCCAAAGCCCATAGTAGCACTCTTGGTTGCGTCCATAGCGTCGCTTTTTCATTACAATTTGTCACTTCACGCTATACAACTTCTGTGGTTGGATATCCTGACGGGTAGGTACACCTCTTGACACCCTCAAAGGGAAAACTTGCCGCAATGGATTCCATATTCTTGGTGCACACATTTTTGCTGGGGAGTGGACATGACGTTTTTGGATTACGAACTTACGGACACAGCCAACGATTAATATTTCGGAGCGGGGTGTAAGCTGATCCCGTGCACGGTATACGGAAAGTATTTTTTCCATTGTTTGCTGTTACATACATGGGCGTACCCAGCGAGGGGCAGGGGGGAGGCCGCTGCCCCCTCTATAAGCAAAAATCGCAAGTCTTAAAGCAAAATCAGTTCTGAATTGAAACGAAATCATTCAAAAAATTTTCTTTAAACCCACGAAAAATGATATGTATTAGTATAAGATATTTATCTAAAATAAAACTATTTTTTCAAGGAAATAATCTCATAAACTAATAATGCGCTGTTAAAATTTTCTTAAACTGTTGGTTTCATTACCTTTTCCATGCTAAAATGTCACAACTTGGCTTGCCCCCCCTAGTTATGATCTTGGGTACGCCCGTGGTTATGCATGTATACCATCATTATACTTGATTTGTTCCTTTACCTAAAAATTCTACCATTTGACTATGAATTCTAAGTTCTAAGTTTCCCACTTCTTTGGGTACTATCCTTCCCGAGCAACGCCGGGCGGCCTGCTAGTTATATTTAAAAGCATTATACCGATTAATCCATTACAACCCAATGTTGCTTCTGAGCAACATCAAAAATGTATAAATTTTCTGGTGTCTTTGGTAAATATCAAAACTACGCATTATTTTATGGTGTAAAATTTAATGACGAAATATTTACCTGCCTAGATAATTATGAATGAGTGCAAAGTTTTCAAGTTTTCAAAATGAAAAATCTTGATATTTAATTTATCTCAGAAGCAGCTCTGGGTTAGAAAGGGTTAAGGTAGGTTTGCAGTAAGTTTTTTCGGGTTTCGCACCGGGTCAGGTCATCCATATCTCCTTCGAACGTTTCGATGAACAACTCGCCTATCGTCTTCTGGGATTCAGGAATCCAACCGTTGCGAAACCCGAGAAAACTTTACTGCAATTGTACGCCGGGGGAAAAAACAAAAATCATTTCAATGTAGGTTTGCATGGAGTATTTCAGAATTTTTCTGGCAGTCACCCTCGCCTCATAATTCCCTCTTCAATTAAAAATAAGGCCTACTCCCTATCATTCCGTCTAAAAATCCTATTCTCTTCCTTCCTCTCCCTCGTTCACCTAGCATTCAACCCTCTAACACTGTTTTCAACAACCCCTCCCCGGTAAGTACTTCTGTATATCATATAAAAGCTGCTTTTCCTCACCAACCATGTCCAGTAAATCGTTGCCCCTTCTCCTTTCCGTCCACTTCAATTCCTCCATTCTTCCCCATTTATTAAAATAACTTTTCAAATCCATGTCGAATTTATTTACCATTAAATTGCTGGAGAGAGAGTGATTCATTCAGTTATTACACTTTCTAAGCGCCTTTCCCGTTGAAAAAAATCAAAGGTGATCGTGTAAATTAGTTTTGTTGTAAGTATATTTATCCTATCTTGTGATCTCGTGATTCTCGTGATTCCAATTTATTGGAAACTTGTATTTATCCCTTAAACGACTCCAGAGACACCTGACTGATCATCAGAGGCCCACGGAACCACTAGTGTACATCTAGATCTTCGTATTATCCAGCAAGTCGCTTCTATAGGTGTGTGGTGGGGGTAATAGGACACCAAACGTCAACATGAAACAGAGCCAATAACATGACCCCTATTTTTTCTAATTTAAAATAAAAAATTAAATTGATGTTGGAATTGCATTGATGTTAGACAGATTTTTAATTTGGTCTAATATTTGTTTGCCGGAAAAAGAATCCCTTTTGTCAGAATATAAAAGATAGTATAAAGAATATAAATTCGGAATATGAAGTCAGAATGTAAAGAATATTTGTCAGCTCAATCCTTTTATCATTTCTTTCGGACCTGGACATGATATGCTCTCTGTCATACCGATAGATGTTTGTTATCAACTGTTCAAACAATCGAAGACTAGCGTAGAAGAGAAGACAGTCTCCTCAACGGTTCCCAAACTAATCGTCCAAAATACTTGTGTAACGCCATCTATTTGTCTGTAGCATTTTTTTAACGAATTGAGTCTATTTTATCTGCATTGGATTTTATGTGACAATATATGTGACTGAGTAGAAATAAAGGATCCTAGGTATGAACTTAAGGTGCGCCTTTTAGATAATTTCATCTTTAGTGTTGGATTTGACCTTACTGTAGATACTTCAGGAGATGCGCGAAAGCTTTAATCTTTTGATAGACTCATCTCGCAATACAATTACGACTTAATTGGGGAATTAAAAATTGGGTATGGGAGATTTTTATGAGAGAAATTTATTTTATTCGCAATGAAATGGTTTCAGAAAGAATTTTGTGAAAATAGTGGAAAAATGATGAGCCTCAAGTGGTGGGCAAATACTATTTACCCACCACTTGGCCTGTTAGCATCCGTACGGCAAGTATATTTGTAACGCGGGCTTAAAATTATTAATTTGGACTCTCATGAAGCAAATATTGTCGTTTCAACCAATTTTTAAGGGCGCCTAGGGGAAAATATGATAATTTATCTTACCAATTGAACCTGTTTTGCCATACTCAACTTTAAGATTCGCATTAATTTATCATTATCGCCATTCAACACGATAAAACAGCATCGGACTGGCGAAATTTAATGATTTATCGCATGTTTTTATATTTCCACTACATATTCAAATAATTTTAGAGAATTTTCAATCTCTACCCCAGGGTGACAGCTGTGTGGATGTATATTTCGGGAATATTTTTTACAATTATTAAGAGCATTATTTTCCCGGGAAGGTAAAATTTCATTATACCTCCGAGGCATTTGCCTTTAAAAATATGATTACTATAAGATATAGTAATCAAGTGTTGCTTTTTTAAACGCACCGAGACGAAAGACGCTACTACGAAGCAAATAGTTGGAATGATTTGAAAAAACACTGAGCCAATGAGGTTTAGGCAAGTTTTGTTCTGTTCAAGGGATGCTAGGAAAGTTGTACTTGATAGAGAAGGTTCCCATTCACTTCCTTTCAACTCCCTATTAACGACATTACTTAAGCCTGAATCGCACAATTATTTTTTCCATCCCTATGGAGGGACAGTTCCAGCTATCGCTTTCATGATTATGGAAAAAAATGACCGTTTCTCGCTATCATTTTCCGCGATGACTCAAGGGATGGGATTTCTATCAAATTTACAGAATTTGAGGAATGCTTCACTTTTCCTCTTCAAAAATTATACAAAGCACCTTCTGGTGAAATCATCCATCATTGTCATGAAGTAATTTGCCCCTCCATATGAATCATCTTGCATTGGCCCATATAAATCAGAGTGCGCAAGGTTCAGTTTTCTCAATCCTCTGGACCCATAGCCTGTTGGGATTAGGTTGGATAATGAATTAATTAACACATGGCGCTGTATAGGTGTGAATTTGAAGAACCGAAGCAATGGCTTTTACAGACAAACAAAAGAAGCACACAAATCAAAAGAAACAGCTGGTACGCACTATGCACAAAAGAACTTGGCATGAGTTTAAATCTAGATTACCATTTCCAACAATTTCCAACGCTTTTTCCATCACTCGGCACGTCCTTTTTTCCGTCGCTGAAATCATAGCTGGCACCACGAATATTACAAAAGAGGATCCTCAAGTCGGCCTCTAAATGTTTTGTCTCCCATTACGCATTTAAATGGGTTTACTACAGTCGTCACTCGTTTCGCTGACGAATAAAGTGATCTGAGTTTCACGGCGAAATAAGGTATAATTAGGGGTGTCCACCGAAATTTACGTTCATGATGGTGTTATTTACAAATGTATAACTATTCATTGCTATTCCTCGCAATTGCAAAGATGATACCACAAAATATTTGATAAAAATGGATCGCATTGCACTCATCACCGCGCTGCGGACATTTTTCACAGCCGATTAAAATGCGACCGAAGTAAAAACAGAAATCAGCCTTCTGCGGAATGGAATTGGGACTCCTCTATGCAGTCCCCTTTGCCGGCACCGTTCTTCAGCCGATCATAACGCAAGGCCGACAACAGCGACTGTAACGCCGCGTTTGGCATTTAATTGAATGACAGTTGTGAATTCGGAAAGTGAAGGAAAAAGTGAATGAAAAATTAACGGTGGGAATGACCATGTGATTCGGAAAACTGTGCGAAAAATCCACAGAGGAAAAACCATTCGCCTTGACCGGGATTCGAACCTGGATCCCTCGATTTCCGGCAGAGTGCTTTAGCCAGTTAAGTTACCGAGGCATCATTCTCCCCTGTGGAAATTTGTTGACTATACCAGAGAAGGTGGTATGGACTGCTGAGCATATTATGCGACTAGCAGTCCCAAGTCGTGCGCATGGCGCCACAGCCGGAGAGCAAAGCCCGAACTTTGAACACGAAGAGGTATTCGCTCTAGAATTATTTGAGTGCACCGGGACTAGCCAAGGTGATAACTTTTATGGAGTCATCAGCAATGCACAAATTGTGCGAATAATCCACAGAGAAAAAATTATTCGCCCTGACCAGTATACGCCAGGACCTTGTCCGGTTTCGTCCACAAATATCCACAGCTGAAAACATACTGCTGGAGTTATCGCTCTGAGGGACGGAAAAATGATCCTTTGATTCAGGCTTTATACACTCGTCGACCTATTCCTCACTTTCCCCTTCCCTCCCAACTTCCTCCTGTCCTGACCTCTCTTACCGCGTCCACTATCAATTGTCCACTATCAACTGACAGTTGTCTAGCGAATTTGACGTACTTCGAGCGAGAGCTGCCAAATTCATCCGTTTAAAAGTTTGCACCTGACTGTACTTAATATGCAATACCCGCTCACTCACACAGTGATTCAACCCGAAGGTTGGAATGGATAGGTGAGGAGATAGCTCACCCCAGACTAAATCTCATTATCTAAGACCACAGGGGCGCAACTAGGAATTAAGACTTGGGGGGATTTTGGGGGCAACTAATACTTACGGGATTGGAGGTATTGCATACCAATCAGGGTAAGCAGGAGTTGCGGGGGCCCTCTTCCAGAAAATTTTAAGATAAATGGTTCAAAATGGTGAGTTTTACGGCTTTCTGAGGGATATTTGATAAATCCTAACACTATTATATAAGTAATACTGATCCAAATAAGTAAAATGGATTAAACTTAAAATTTTCTCTGACAATGAGCGCTGGGGGAAGTTTTATCCCCCAAAACCCTCCCCCTCACTACGCCACTGTAAGACCGTGCCCAAACTAAGCCACAGGCGTGTGAACATAACGCATTCAGGGTAGTGGGGACAGTTACTTTCCCTGGGCTACTTCGTACTTCGCGGACTTAGATTGCGGGTGCCCAAAGGCTTCGCCCTGGATAAGTAAAGGCCGTTTTACAAGGGGCATGTCATTTCGCAGGTTAGCACTGAAATTTTTTTTGAAATTGCGAGAATGCGAGCTCAGAATTAAAGCAGGGGCTGTTTTGCCATCTTACATCCATGCATTCTAGCAATTCACCGCTTTACACGACAAAATTTTGACTGCGCCTTTTTAAGTAAGTCAGATTGTGCAATGACATTGTCCGTGTGAAACGGCCTTAAGACACCGCAAGAAATTAACTATGAGATTAGACCAGAAATAGCGTGTTTGCACATTTGTCATCCTACGTGTTATACTTCCTAAAACTCGTGTCTGAAATGCTAGGTGGTGGATATCAAGGAGTCCACTCACTATTTTATATTTACTTTTCTATTTATTAATTGCCACACCATCGAAAACAGCGCTTTTTGGCCTTTTCATCCGGGTTTATCATAACATTCAACAGTTAAATATTAACGAACATCCATGCCCGGGATAGGGGCAACCTACCAAAGCAGGACTTGCACCCGCGACCTTTCGGTTTGGCATGCGAGGACCTTAACCCACTACCACCGGGGTCGGCAAATGTAAACTGTAAATGCCTTGCTGGGACCAATTAATTATTGATCCCAAGATCAAAACTTATCCATGCGAGACATGAGGAGCTAGCCCTGACCACTGGTGCCATATGCCTCATGAGTAGAGATGCGTGAAAATCGCAAATGCGATAAATGCGATATAGATGCGATGACTGGACTTTTATGATATTTTTACGCAAATTTGCCTTTTCGACGGCAAAATTCGTATATTTTGTGCCGAGTGCAGTTTAAATGCTCCGCCGACACTCACCGCTTAAAGCATGTGAGCGACTGGCCAGCTGCTAGTTGGCTGGGACTCTACGAACTACAAGAGGGCGCGGGCAAGCTACACCTCCGCCACTATTTGTCCTATCCCTTAATCTATTATTGTTTTACAACATAATTATTTAAAATATTCTGTATTTTGTTGTATAACTGTGTTTCACTACATCTTATCGTCATCTACCTCATTATGAAAATAAAAAATAGATGCTACAAAATGCGATAAACTGTTATTGAAAGTGCGATAAAATAAAAATGAAAATGCGATTTTCACGTATCTCTACTCATGAGTCATGTTGCGCATGTGGAATTTAAAGCAACTAGCCGACAGGCTTATCATGAATGGGCTCCTCTGGTGAAATTATGGAAGGTGTGACATCAATGGTCTGGGTTGATTTAGTACCATCTTCCACTAGGGGCGCAGCTAGGAATTAAGGCTGAGGGGGGTTTAAGTGCAACTGATACGGGGGTGTGTGGGGGTATGGAATACCCACCAGGATAAGCGGTAGGTGCGATATTAATAAATTGTGGAATTTTAAGATAAATGGCGAGTTTTACGGCTTTCTGGGGGATATTTTATTAATCCTTACATTATTCTATCAGTAATATCAATCCCATTAAGTAAAATGGATTAAACTTAAAAATTTCTCTGAGCTCTGGGGGGGGGGGGTTTCCCCCAAAACCCCCACTCGCTGCGCCATTGTCTTCCGCATCAATTAATTATATGAATTGTTGTGTCTGTTTACGTGCATCAGTTAAGCTCTATATAGTGATGTTAAATTATATTACCGGCCAAATAAGAGTTTTTACCCTACTGCTAGTGTTCTAGATTAAAAGTCTGCACTGCCGACAACTAGTTCCCTCCATCCTGCCAGCAATAAGTGCATGTTAGGGTGGTCCAAAAGTTTTTTTAAGTTTTAAGTGCGGGTGAATTTTTTGGTGTATTTTCATTGCAAATCAAACCACAAAAAATATGCTTCATCGCTCAACGTTCGACCCTGCCAAATCAAGGGGGAAAATTTCTGAAGATTTTCTATGTTGCAGGGGCGACCACAGTTTATTTTGGGTTTTCTACGAGAAACATTGTGGTTATCAGTTACAAAATCAACTATTGGTAGTAAATATTACCGTTCCAAATGAGTATGTTATATTTGAATGCATTTAAAATTGTTTATTGAAAATTTAACGTCTCCTCTGTCACTATTTCCCCATACTTGATACAAATTTCTGTATGTCTGAGTCAAAATTAGTCACTACTTACCAGAATAAAATTTCTAATGATAGAAATGTCCTTATAGGCAGTGAAATGGGCAATATAATTGAGTTTCATGATATTATTAACCTTACTTTTCGTTGTATGACCACTTCTCAAGATATTATGACAAATTGAATGGTATGAGCCCACCATAAATACCTAGAGGTGTGTGTAAAAAGCACTTTCATTTTAGTTTTATACATAGGCGGATCCAGGGGGGGGCACGGGGGCACGTGCCCCCCCCAGACCCTCAAAAATATGCAAGATTTTTAATACGGTCCCATTATCATTGCGTTCATTTTGTATTACGAGATATCCTTGGCCCCCCCCCCAGAACTAAATCCTGGATACGGCCTTGCTTGTGCCCCCCCCCAGAAAGAAATCACGGATCCGCCCCTGGTTTTATAGCATCAGTAGATTGAAGGAAAAAATAATTTAAGACAAAAGTGTCTTCCTCATTTGCCAATTTTCTCATAAAATTAAATTAAAAAAAATGCAAAAGTTTCCATCCACTTTTCATAAGTTGGTGACGACATTAGAGAGCTCTAACCATGGGAATCTTTTTGAAAAATAAGAGTCTTGTGGAGATCTCAGAATGAAGTGTTATGATATATACAAGGAAGAAGTATGGACATGAAGTTATGAATTAAGGTAGAGGCAGCCCTTATTACAGTATATTATTTAGTTTTGACATGAACATTTCTGTAGTCCTACAAATGCATGTATTGCATCGAAAAGAAAAGAATCTGTATCATTATATTATCCAAAATAGAAGAAGTATTTCTATAAGGTGTCTCAAGGTTTCAGAAGGTAAAGAAAACACTGCAACTTCATGAATGGATATAATTTCATTCAACACTTTTATTTCACTGGTGAACAGTGTCATCAGTGATGGAAGCTTTGAATGAAAGGATTGGCACAGCCATCATAATCATACAATACAAGATAGAAGAATTTCATTAAGAACACTTTCCTCTCAAGTTTTCAGTTGAAAGTATATCATATATTTAATTGACATCTCTTGAAGTTTTTATTTTGTAAATAGTGTTATTTAGTTAAAACATTTTATGAGCTTAAAATTGAGCATTGCAAGAATTTAGTTTAATACAAAATAATTACAGTTATCAACCAGATGTGTTTTTTGGCATGCAAAAAATTTCTGATATTTATATGGCGTGGTATCCCATGAAGTAAGAATATTTCATCCTTTATTCATCTTGCCAAGTAAATTGTATGTATTAATTTAGGTAATACATCTTTATAATGGAAGCTTAAATCCAGGATGAGGTTTTTTAGCTTTGGTGGTTCGATTTCTTGATCTGCAGTGAATACCCTTTTTCTATGGCAGCGAGACCAATTTAACTGGTAGGAGACTCTGAAAATAGGTAAAAATGTTTTGTAATAATTAATTACTTTTAATCGATTCTAATTGAATAATTTTGTTCATTTGGGAAAATGTGAGTTCGTATAATTATAATTGCAATCAATGAATGTTCTGAAAGATATTTTTAATAAGTCTTCTTTGAATTCGGTCTCAGAAAGGTGCAGAGGAAAGATTGGAACTGCTTTTAAGAGGGGTTACTGGTTAGTATGTGCATAGTTTAACTTCAATCCTAGTGGTCTGCAGACTTGTAAGTAATTGGAACCACTGTTTTGGAGGATGATTGCCACATTTTCAAAATTCAATGAAGAAGCTATATAAAAAAGTTTGATGATTACTACCTAGTGCTTGGTGTATTAAAATTGTATATAATGCTTTCCAATTGATGGTAGTGCTTCCTTTTCATTGGTTTTAAAAATAAACAATGGATCATTAAATAGTGGTTGAATTTATTCTAGGAGAAAGTACATATATAGTTGAATGGCTCAGGGGTGGATTTACCCAAATTTACGCTATAGGCACCTTTCCATTGAGCACCCCTCCTCACTTGAGCCCCCCTCCCTCTCCAATTTTTATGATAAGGCATAGCCACCCACATGAGGTAAGGTTTGGAAAAAAGGAATAAACAGATACATATATGGCTGAAAGCTTAAGTTTCTGCTTGTATTTTTACGCAGGGAAAACATAGACAGTTCGATTAAGAAAACAACTAGGAGTAAAACTACATGAAACAGTTTAACTTTCACGCATCTAAAACACTTCATTTAAACAATATTTAAAGAGAGGCAAAGAGGGCACCTTCAGGCAGACGGAACCCTCATAATAAGCCTGCTGACGGTGGTGCCCTTCGAGGTGCCTCTTGTACAGATCATTGCCGGTTGCCTTACAGAAGGCGCCCCATGGACTGCGACACCCCTAGGCACATGCCTATTTTGCCTTACGGTAAATCCGGCCCCGGAATGGCTTATAATTAGTAGCTTTTGTTTTGATAATTACCTTATTTCATGATTGATTCCTTAATTTTGTTGAACTCATCTAGACAGTATTTGGAGAACTGAGCTAGTTTGACATCCAGACTCAGTGCATAGTCATAGATGCATTGCTGAGTGTAACCACATATTTTTTTGGCCATTCGTCTGTCATCAGATCTGAAATGAATGCACAGTATGATTCACGATAAATTTTATTACAATGTTTATTAAAAAGATAGACCAAGCATCACACCTTATGATGAGGGAAGAAATGGATGAGGTTAACAGAAGTTATATTTATAAAACTTTAACTTTTGGAAATATTCTGACTTTAGTACAACTCCTATGTTTAATAATTATATTTTTAGTCATGTACGTAATTATTGTATTTTTAGCTTAAATTATCTTTTCATTTTATATTACTCATTTTGTTTTCCATTATTGTCAGAACTAAGTGTATTTTGAATGATAACATATTTAAAGTCTTTATGAATAATTTGGTGTTCTCAAACACGGCCATTACGATACGTAATTTAAAAAAAAATTATATATGACACTGAATAATGTTTCATAATTGTGCTATGTACTTGCTGTCCTCTTGATTTCTCTCAGAGAATTCCTAACTGTAATTACTACATTTTTACAACTTCCTCATGGTAATTGTAATAGTGCTAAATTACCTATATTCCTTGAGTCTTTTGCTATCATTAATGGTTACTTACCTATTTAAAGGAAGCAAATCATCAAGTGATGTTTTCCATTCTGGTACAAAGGTTATATCTGTATAATAACCAGATGTTTTCACTGCATCATGCTGAAAAAGTGATCGTCCCTTGGTTGGGTCATTTTCATCACTTAAAATCCCTGTAATCAATTGGACATGTTGTATGTTAGTTTTCAAGTTTTGGATACTAAAAAAAATGTGCTTCAATTGTTTTCAGTCCCAGTCAAATAATGAGCCACTTAGTCCTGAACTTGGGGCTCCACTTAGGAAAAATTGGTTAGTGATTCCAATTTTACAATGCCACACCCCATGCCTTTGGAAGGCTTGGTTATACTGTACGTAGTGGCTCCTGCTGCCTAAGGCAGCACCGCCCAAAGGAAGACAAGCGGAGGACAAGCGGAGCACCGTAAAATAACAGGACCAAGAACTTGATACCCTGAGCAGAGATTAGTGACCCCAAATCAGTGGGAGATGGATGGAGATACCCTTACAGCCTGCACGAGGTGACGACCAGAATCCATGGCCATTGTGAAGTCATTCTAATTTCCAAGCCTACACTGGGTGTATTTTAACTCTTATTAAACTTATGGTATTTATATAGTATGTATAGAGTTCTGTTGGTTTGCTTAACACGATCAGGCATAAACCTATCAACTCTGTACCTGCCATTCATTAATAAGTTCACCTGCCTTATAATAAGTATTTTTTTAACTCGGCTAAATGTTGAGAGCTGAACTGTTGCGTACTTACAGTGTATTCCAAAATTCTTATGGATTCCTTCCAAATCATCAAGTGAGACGTTTGCATTACTCCCATCTGGCAGGGTGAAGTCATCCATCACATCAGAACTCCAGTTCCCAAGTAGTCCACGTGTTTGGTTCTAAAAATTAATTAGCTTAGTGTAAGCTTTTCTTCATTTTTTTATTTACACCATCTACTATTGGAATCACTTTAAGGAAGACATAGTTATGCAGTGGCGTAGCCAGGAGGGGGGAGGTCTAGGGGGTCCAAAAACTTGGTGAAATACCAGAGGCAGATTTAGTGAACTTGATTATACGCAGACTTTCTGATCCTTGTCTTCACATCTCAGTAATATCTGTTGCAAATTGATATTTTTTTTACATTAGCTAAGTTTTTGGTAGATATTGGGCCATACTTACAGCTAAAGAATGTGGGAGATAAATTCTTGCAGCCATGTACCCATTGTTTTCAAGAACTTCTACTCCAGCACCTGACTGGAACATTATAATCACCTGCGACTGATTCAATATATTGGTAGGAGTGTAGACCGTCACCCCTATATGATGAAGAGAACGTCTTAGTATTCATGTTTTGGTTTAAAAAAACATTTGATAAATAGCTAAGGTCATGTTAGCCATCTAATCTATGGCAATGACTTTCAGTCATATCTGCATCCACAGCACAACTTATATTGATATGATTATTACTGTGGGCTGTTTATTGAACAAGACAACACTAGTACTGCTTAGTCCTGGTTTTGTCTTGTTAACTGTTGATGAGCATGAAAATTCTTAGAGCAAGTTGTATTACCTTCAAAGTGTTGAACTTTCAGAGATGGTCTGTCGAAGTAAATTTTCTTTCCATCGGCCAGCACATCAAGTTGATATCGCCATTGAGCCACTGGAGGCCTTACACGTACTTCAATCACTGCAGACATGTTTTCCCTTGCTGTGTGTTAAACCAAAAATTGTATATTTCAGGCTACGGATTATGTAAAATTATGTTTATAAGAATGAATGATAGCTAATTATCCATGGAAATGAAGGAAGCATTCTAACACCATGGGAATTGAGACTACAGGCTTACCAACAATGGATGTCAGCTGCGTTGCTCTCACTTCTCCGTACATAGTTTTCTGAGGCTGCTCAAATCGTCCCTGTATATCCAGCTTATTTTTATTTGTGTTGGCACGGAGCAGTACAAATTCACCCTTGCCATTAAAGGTATACTCAGCTCCATCAAAGGTAATGAAGTGGGGATCACCAAAAACCAGAGCTTTGGATAAAAAACAGGAAGCCTTATGATTATTGATTTCTATCCTCCTCAGGATTATGGTCTCAATAGAGTGGAAAGTCAAAACTTTTATTTCTAAATTTTTTTGAAGTGGTAGTGGACACTTCAAGCTTACCAATAGCTGGTGGTGCATATCCAGAACAATTCTGGGTTGGTCGCCGTTCTGTCAGATAAGTTTTACAGCCCTCGCTGTCCCTTCCTTGCCATAAACAACACAAGTGGAATGGGATCTTATCATTGTACCATTGAGATAATGTTGGTACCTGAAATATCATTCGTTATATGAAATAATTCTCTTTAACTTTATTTCTGTTTACAATAGGTAACCTGTAACCCATTTATTCTAATCAGATACCTTCTCTGTTCCTACTGTAACCTGACATGATGAAGTTAAGAAATCACTTACTGAAGAAGATATATGAGAAATTATCTTGGTAAGCCTGAGAATTGGGAAGATTATGTTTTAAAGAAGGGATTGGAATGTAATAGAAAATATTATGCCAATGCTATCATGTCAATTTCTGCCTAATCAATATTTCTTTGCAGCAAATTCTGACGATTTCTCTCGTTTTTAACTTAACTTGACAATTCACCATTACAACCTCTACATTTTCGTAGCGTGGCATTGACTGGAAAAATGCTTTTATCACATCATTTACCGCAAAAATTGAATGAAAGACAATCATTTATTTTATGTATCTTGTACATATATGTTTATATTATCTAATGTGAATTCATCAGGTATCAGTACCTGATTTATGAAAATGGGCTTGTCAAGTATATGAATCTGTTTACCAAATTAGACAGAAATATTCCTCCATACCTTGCCGGCTTCATTCCACGGTAGAAGTCCCAAATTATGTGATCTTGCTGGTTTGGATCCCCACATATTATCATATGTAAGCATTAAACGTCCTTGCATATCATAGCAACATTGTTGCTCTGAACCAGTCAAGCTAGATCAAATGAAAAGGATTTTTTGTCAAATTTGTCTTATGGTAAAAACGGTGTGTCTTTCATTGATGAAGTCTATAGGTATAAGGTTCCAAATTCATGCAAGGTAAGTATTAAATAAAATAATTGCATACAAAATAGGTTATGGTGTCCTAGGCATATATATCAACCTGTGCATGCTTTGCTGTTTTACTTACTATAATTATGTCTTTAATACACAACATATTGAGCCTTTAAACGGATGATATCTAAGCTAATTGAACATATTTATTTTGTAGTTCAAGTATTTTTGTGTGTTATGAAGAAGTTATTATGCTTTTGAACCTTTGCATGCTATACAACTATGCGTTATGAGAAATGCAAGGCCATCATCTGCAATTCAAAATTTTGAGTTTTTTTTTCCTCTGCTAAAGACCATCACTAAAAATATCCATCTATTATTTTTACCTGGGCATTCCAGTCTTCACACAGTGAACAGCACCTCTGTTGTAATAGCAGAGAGGGTTAGAATCCTTGTCACAGGTCAAATCTGGCATATAGCGCCCCTTGTCCAGCAGTGCCTTTTCCAAGGTGCATGGACACTGAGGAAGAGAGCTCTCAAAATCATTTAGGCTGCTATCCCTCTTGATCCAGCTGTCACATCTCTTTTGAGGCCATTCCTTCCCATCCACACTTTCCCATTGGGCATTGAAATACCATCCCAGGGGAATTGGCTTGCTCCAAAGTGACCTGTTTATGAAAATATTTCAAGATGAACTTTCCTCTCTGGATTAGTTGTATTGTGGTATTTGGCAACTTTGAAATTTCAGAAAGATATTGTAATCCTTATAAACTTCATTTGATATTATAAAGATTTGTTTTAAATGCTATTAATCATTTTGTTGCATTAGTGATTCATTTTTTCTGGATTTACTTTTTGAAAAGGATTTGGATTGGCCTAAACAACCATTCTATAGGAAACCTACTGTGGCCCCTTCAACAACTAGGAATCTTAGTGGAAGGCATTCCCACAAATAAAAGAAGAGCCAATTTTAAAGAATGTATTGTTTTTATGTTGATCAGAAAATATATATAATTTTTGAATTTGGCTCACTGTCCTTACTTTTCAGACAAACCCTGTAGGTTTTTTGGTTACTTTCTTCCCACTTTAATTGGTTAGGTGGTTCAACGTAGTCCCTTTTGTAGGATGTGACTTTTCTGCAAAAACTCTCATTATCCTCATCCATCAAGTTTGTTTCTTCGTGCATAACAAAATTTATCATCGCTATAATTGTACGCCCAAAAATATTCCTGGTCTTTGAATGATAATCATATTGGATTTCCTAATTCTTAGTAATTAGTCCACATATCATAGGTCCTAATAATAACAAACATATTGACGTAAGAACGACCACCTTAGTTTACACTATATAATGCCACAGAGCGCTTGTCATTTATGTAATATCTTAGTGGATTTTGAAGACATTCCTTATTTATTGTGCTGCCTTCATAATAAGAAAAAATATTTCTTAGCACATAAGCACCTAATGTTAGGGTGAGTGTGGTAGCATAGTCATCTACAGGAAATTGCAGGGTTTCTCTTCCTCATAGGAAAATCTTTCCTTTTTGTATAAACAGCAAAGCATGGTTTCGCAAGTAGTGGGCCCTGCCGCCCCAATTACAGTGTTGGGATTTCCTATCCCCTCCATTCCATCCCTCTCCGCTCCCTGGAGGCATCGTCTGGCTCTCATCGCGGCAGCATCTCCAATCCTTTTTTTTTTCACTTTTCTTCCCCTCCCAAGGCGTGTAAGTGAAAAGTGAAGACTTGCAGACCCGGCCCTCGGGAGAGTAACCCCGTGAGCCTGTCCTGGGTCCTCCTTCTGCTTGTGGTAGCATAGTGGTTAGAGTGCTTAGCCACAAGGGATGAGCAAGTACTTAAAAATTCGAGTCGAGTAGTTGGTACTCAACTCGAGTATTTCAAATTTCATTTCAAGCATTACAAATGTTAAGTCGAATTGAGTAGTTTCGGTTACAGAGCTGTCAAGGCCAGTTAGTTCAGAAATCTGCCAACAGGAAGTGCTATCATGAAACATTATTGCAATGGTGCAAATGCTTTTACTTAGGTCTGTTTCTAGCAGTTAGGATAAATATACATTAATTGAATTGATCACATATTACTAGAGGTTAATTTATTTCAATAGTGCTTATGGAACTTTTCAAGACACGTTAATTTTTATTCATCTCCTTATGCTTACACATTTACCATGAACATTCCTCATTATCTTTTCTTTTTTTTACATCAAGCGAATCATTCAGAAAAGAAAATTCGCAAAGGGATTTGAAAATGAGAATAAGTTGTGACATATATATTATCATATTGCCAGATCCAAAAATGACCGAATTTGACTCGACTCGACTGGATACTCGCGAGTAGTTTTCAACTCGATTCAAGATCAAAAAGCACTACTCGCACATCCCTATTAACTACTGTTTGAAGGCTAATGGGTTTTGGTACTGCCTTTGGACATCCTCTGACAAGTCCTCCTCCTCTAAGTGTGAGGGTGCATAGAGAAAGCAAATGGCCCCCTTAGCCTAAATGTGTGAAATTCATACAGCTGTAGCTCAGTCGGAGGTGAGCTCTACTCTCGTTCATTCATGCCAACATTTGGGTTGAATCACTGAGCAAGGAATATTATATTAATACTGTGTAAACGAATATCTTGAAGATGCAATATGAAATGTGTTATAGCTGTGGTGTGATCAATTAGATTTTAACCCTTGTGGTCCATTTTTTAAAATTCAAGTAATCCGGAGGGAATTTTTAGGAAAAAAGAAATAATTGAGAAGATTGATTTTTGTCATTTTAAATGTTATTATTTTAATGTTTAAAGTTAAAATTCACTGGTTGCAAATGTTCAATTAAAGAGTTTATTCTTTGAAACTTTTCAATGCGTGATATCTCTTGAAACACCCTTGTATAATTGCAGCACCTTGTGAAGTTGAGCTCAACTCCATGTTGGACTTGTTGCTAGCTCTAGGCCTGTCAAACCAACCTTGAAGTTGGACCGCAAATGGCTAAATTTATCATACATATTATGATAGGACCATAATTAAATTTGAGAGAACTGATTGAGCGAAAAGCTTTTTTGTGAATGATTAGGTTTTAAATGGATTAAAATACTCACGGAGACACTGATAAGGCAGTTGATCTGCTCAAGTTAATCAATAATAATCCAAATTCGAATTCACTGAGTTCAGGTCCAATGCTTCTATTCCAGTAATTGCTGGGCACTATGGTGTACTCTCCAGAATTTATAGTTCCATCCTGCAAGAAGAACAGCAAGAAAATGTATACTGCTTACTAATCTGGATTCTTATTTTGTCAATATTTTTATTCATTGGAGGAATGCAATATATTCATTGATCATGTTTAAATTTGTTAATTTAGTCAAATAATTCGATCCAAACTGATAATTTTGCCTGCTGATGTTTTTGATAAGCAATTATGTAAAGAATAATTTAAGGAAAGAGAGTGGTAGGTACTCAAGCAGTAACTGCAGCATCATTGTATTATTGGTCATACAATTGTTCATTTGGTCAGTTTTTTAAATAAATATTTGTTCCTTTTTCAAAAAATATAATCTAATAATTGTATTCCCCAGATAGCACAAAGTAAGTGAGTTATTCGTTTCTTATGTTTTCTTATGGAAAAATTGATAAGCAGCTTATCATAAGCTAAGGAAATTATATATTGTAAGGATAAGATATTAGGGAAGAATAGGTAAGGAATGATATCAAATATCCTCAGAAGGTAAGTCGCTTCTGTTGAAGTGTCAATTAAGGTGGCTGAACAGCGTACTACACATGCTACGCTGCTCAGCCCGATGTGAATTTAAAACCTACTGGTGAAATTCAGTGAGTCTTTATAAGAGCTGAACAACTGATTACAGATTTTCTCATAAATAGAAGCGTGGTGAATACACAGAGCATGATACACATACTTTTTCTTGTGGTGGAAAGAAAAAAAACATAACTTCCGGGAGGATCGATTGTATGATTTCCATCTCTGCAACTTTGTATGCTAACCATTACACCGCGGCACCTGTTGTGAATTATAGGTATAGGTACCAGGTTAAATCCTATTTTTAAAGAAAAACTTGCTGTGTGCATAAAACAAACTGAAATTATTCAAGGTCCACTCAATCTAACATTTATGAATAGTAATTTATGGTCTGACGCGATGAATAAAATATATATATGTATGTATATTAGATTCCTTTCCAGCATTTTTATATTCTACGTCACTAATCACGTGAAATGTGTTTTCTTATAACAGTGGTTTCACCATCATTTCATTAATGTGAATAATTTTCAAATTATGGCCGCATGATGTTATTTCTCATAATATAGAATCGCCAAGAAATAAAAAAATTATCCATGTTCATAAATGCCTTCATGAATACTCTAAAGCGATGGAATAATAACAACATCTACAGTAGTGCTGAAAGGTTGGCCTCCAATTTGTCATTACTCAGGATGTTTGTCGGCCTGGCCGTAAGAATCCTGTAAGAAAAGGCCGACAAGCTTACTTATAAGCACCTTCCTTATTTCTTCCTTTCACCTTAACTCAATGACATGTAAAGTCCTGGCTGGGTCTTTGTTTTTTGAGCAGTGTTTTTGCACAATTTTTGAACAAAATTCTACAATAAACATTAACCTATATCTCGATTTCAGCATAAACATCAAAATGGTAATTGTTGATGCATTAAAGCCATTAATATTAATGGTAGACCTTTGTTCAAAATTTGACAATTCTCAGAATAAAACGAGGAATTCAGTTCAAAGTCTGCAATTTATGTGCAAGCAACAATAGGATGGTTTCCTATTATTTTTTTATTGCCTAAATCAAAAGATTATTACTCCTGCAGTACGTATTTCACGCTTTTAGATTTTTAAATGACAATATCTATTTTTCGCGATTAAATGAAAAGTGAAAATTTTCAAGCGCGCGAAAACGCGACGCGTAAGTATGAATGCCGGGAAATCTCTCCGTACGTCGTATTTCTGGTTCCCCCTCCCACCTGGTGAGGTGACCTTGAGGCAAGTTGAGCGCTGATACGTCGCAGGCTGCTAGTGGGTAGCTGAGTACCCTGCTGGCTGGTAGCGCTTGGCTTAAATAAGGATTATTAATACCTTATCAAACGAGGAAAACTTTCCGACCTTAGCCAGTTTTAATAGGTGATTATTAAGACATGTTTCCCTGAGCTCTGCGCCTGATGCATGCATTGGTAACCTCAGACGATGTATAACTCCTATCTTCTCCTATAGAAACTAGGTCCCTGTGACGTCACGTGGAGTGACATCGCATGGGCTCCAATCTGGCCCTTTTCAAATGAGGATAAAAATGGACCCTTGCCATTCGTCTAAACCGGCATTTCTAAAACCAAATAATTTGTATATTATGAATACACTAATGGTGGGTAACGAATCGCAATTATTGCCTTTTGATTTCTTTGATGAAGGAAACTACCCTATTCTCAGAATAAAACGAGGAATTCAGTTCAAAGTCTGCAATTTATGTGCAAGCGACAATTATCCATACAGCTAATTCATATGAGCAAAGCATGATAGACAGCAAACCAATGCTGCTGGTACGGTCAGGCGGGAGGAGGAGGAGGAGGACAAAAGGAGGGAGCCTAACTACCCTCGGAGTCCAAGATAATATGGAGTCCCCGCTGGGAGGGGTGGAAAAAGGTTGGACCTGAGAGCATGTGATTATCGGCAAGGCCCTTCTTAATGAATATCCTGCAAAAATGCTCTGTACCAGGGGACAGAAGAGTTTCTTGGAGCTCTGTCCAGCGGTCATGCTAAGAAGAGAACTTTACCATCTCGAATGGGTTAAGTTTGCCATGAAGTATGTAATTACTATTTGCTAAACTTAAGACTCACCTCAATTGTGTCAATGAACCTCAACTGTGGGTTATTATTAGCTTCCTTGTATCCCCATAAGGAAATTTGCACGGGTGCATTTAAATTGCTTGTTAAATTGAATCTGTCCCATTCAATCTTTATTTCAGGAGGATTTATCTGGTGAACGTCACTGGTTGGGAAGAATACTTTTTCAGTTGCTGTGGCTGGGGTTTCTGAGGAAGAGAAAAAATACAAATCATTATGCAGGGATTCACTCACCTGATGATCTGAGTGTTTGGGACAGTGAAATGCCAATAAGTATGCAATGCTATTAAATCTCTTCTGGTTATTAAGTTGTGTATAAATATTTGAAATATAAGGATTCGGAAAATAGTGGGAATAAATTGGTAACGATAAATACGGCTTAAAAAAATGAAATACATAATGACATTTTATAAAAATGTTGCAATGACTGGTAAAAAAAATAACATTATTTTTAGGCTCAGGGAAAATTTGGGCATTGGGACTTACAATAGAGAAAATTATAGTATCCAATGGAAATGCAAAACTGTAAATTTTTAACTCACCAATAAAATATTTTCCTACCCATGTAGTATATTCACTAGCCAAAGTTACGGTTAGCTTCACATAGCCCTCTTGCAAAAGGAATGGTTGGACACACATTGCCCTGTTTCTATTAATCATTGTTCCTTGCACCGTCTCTGTGCCAAACCTGAAATATCAATGATTTTAATGATCAAGTTGACGTTGTATACCATAATTGTTTTATTTTGTTTTCAATCTCAAGTATGAGAAGACCTGTCAGACCCTTGTGTACCTCCCAGAAAAAAATTCCTGGCTCTGCCCCTGCATATAGTCCACACTGTGGTTACACTTCAGAATACATAATTAGAGACAGTGTTTAGATTTTCAGGTCAAAATCATGAATTATTTCATTTATTGTTAAAAATATTTCACTGTACAATTTTCACTGTGCTAATCCACCTACATCAGAAGACTTTACACATGCAGAATTTTCTCATACAAAATGGCCTTAGAGAAGGAATATTAAAATTTATGGCAACAAAATAATAATTAATCCATATTATTTAGTACTTACGTGCAGAATACTTTATCATCTGGAAGGAAACAGGGTCCTGTGATATTCACTATAGTTCCTCCAAGCATGTTGCCAGTTTGGGGTGAAAACAGTAGAGGCATCTGGTCACCTAATATTACAATATTCTAATGTTAATTTTTTCTCTCTATAAAGGCTGATAGGGTTAGGGAAGTGGGCATCAGGGGTTCAGGTTCAAATCTATGTGATGATTATGAATGTGTCAACGAAAGTTAGAGAGGTGTCCATCTAACTTTTGTGGCTGAAAGAGGATATCAACAATAGTATTATCTCATGTTAACTTTTTGGCTTATGGGTTTTGAATGATTATTTCATTCTTTGATTTGACAAATGCTTTTTGGAGACTCCAGTTTCATATTAATTGAGCGCATATTCTTCTCGCGGTGTAGCCAAAAAGATCCCAGGGGTAGCCCAGCCCCCCTGATAAAATTGAAAAATAGAAGTTGTGGCTGCCATGCTTCACACAGTGCTGGCAATCCCTTTCAGTACATATTATAAAAAAATGCCATCAGAAATTAGGCTTTATTGAAGTTTTGAGAGAGTCAAATTTTAAAACAACCAGGGAAGAAACAACTTGAATTAGCAGCACCCCCAGGTGCAGATTTAGTGTCAAATTTTTGGGGAATTATGACCTGGATCCTGGAGGGTATGGAATATCCCCAGCAAGAGAGGGATGCTCTCACGTGTAAAATTTTTTGCAGGTAGTCTTATGCTCTACGATAAATACATCTCAAACTTCTCACGTCTTCGGGACTTGTAGCCATGTATTTGCATATAAACTCCCTTCACTCCTTTACAAGGATACAAAAACAATTAAACTTTAAAAAATAACAATTTTTGATAAAATTTGGGGGGTCATGACCTCTGTGACCCCTAAATCCACCCCTAGGTACCCCATGGGGTTGGTGGTCACAAGACCTCCCACCCCCATACAATATCCCTAGCTACGCCCATGTTCTCAGGGTAAAAGAGCAAATGAGTTCACGAAAACATAAAAATTTCCTTACGTAGCTCTATGTCACAAGACCCAGGCAAAATCTCTTCATCAATGGGGAATATGTGTCGACCAGGGAAGCCATTAACCATACCACTTGTTGTCAGTTTTCTTATGCTTGTTGATTGTGAATATGGGAAGTATTCAAAACTCTGAGTTGCATTCCCTGCATTGAAACCAACCTAGAGGAAATTAAGGAATAGTTAGTGTACAGTATAAATTAGAAATAAATGCCGATTTCCTTGCTAAATCTGATGGTACCATGAAGTCTTGCTGACTTAAATATGTACATAGTTTATTGACACTTGATCCTTGAATTTAATCTCTTGATGAAGGGTTAGTTTTTTTACCTGAAGTCTTGAGAAATGTCAGCAGATTTATTCAATGCAAATATTGTTTTCCTCCTTAGATTTAAGATTTCATATTGTCTCAAAATATAAATTTTAATTATAATTATTTCATTAAGTGTGCCTCAGTACAAATTTATATTGTGAAATTCATCACAGTAGTATTTCATTAAATGATTGGTTTTTGGGTTGCATATTAGTTTTGAAAATGTCATGAAGACGGCTAATTTTTATTTGCTAAATTTTTATTTTCAGTAACATTTATGAATCAATGAGGAATCCTGAGGTGGCTTCAATGCCTCAAAATTCAAAATCATGGCTATAATCTTACTTACAAATGCAGGTACACCTCCCTGTCCATTTACAGTGTCACCTCCGGCTTCAGTGTGAGTTGTCCAGTCAATCAACTGATAGTTAAATATGGCATAAGAGCTTACTTCATCTGTTGCCAGTACTATTTGAAATGTGTTTGTCTGGAAAATATTCATAGAATTTTAAGTAGCAATTGTTCCCCACCAGCTGAACGATGCACGAAAAATTTGAAGAAAATATGAAATAGGCAATTGATCTTATTAACCCTTTTAGTGCGGCAGGCCGATATATTGGCTTTTGAAGCTCGAGCGAAAAGTGTGGCAGGCTGACATATTGGCTCTTATGTAGTTCATTATTTAATTTTCTATAACTTATTACATTGCTATAACTGATTTCAGTAAACGTAAAAATATTTTGTCAATATTAGCCAGTTTAACCTAATCAATTAAAAAAACAGCATATGGATATGTAATAAAAAAGCTTTGTATTGTTTATTTTCCTAGTTGCTATATATTTTGAAGATACCCTCCGCACTTCTCGCCAGCACCCCAGGGAAAAGGATAGCACTATTTTCTGACTCACCTTGTATATAGCACTGTCTATGCCTCCTGCAAATGACACATTTTTCCATGTGGCAATCAGTGCATGCTTAGGAGAAAAAGTATTAGCACCAATAACTCCTTCCCTAATGTCCCATTTAAGTCTCTCTCTCAGCTCAACTCCAAATTGGTCGTTCCTAGAGTCAAGATCAGACTCCGCTCGGAAGTAGACTCCTGGAATTCGCCGATCTGTGTCGTCTGATGTGAGACTTCCTGAATTAATAAATATTTTTTGCATTGCCATTAGTAATGAGCTAATTGAATGGTCAAATGCTTGAATATCACCAGTAATACCACCAGCGAGGAAGCAAGTACAGCCAAGAGCCAATCAACCATAGTTTTTGAGGGAAGAATCAATTGGATGGTATGAAAAAAGGAAGTATGTATCAATTTTTTATTCTTTTCACGGTAGTTTGGTATATTAAATGCTTCTCATTACATACATGAATACTTCCATCAATTTAGGAATCAGTGTGTAAGGTGTATTTCATTTTATTTAGTAAAAGATATGTTGTTGAGAATTTAATAAATTATGCTGGAACCAATTGATGGTGGTGAAACTATAAAGGACTTTGTTATTACATATACAGTCTGAATAAAACATCAAATAGAGTATGATTTGAATTTGAATGCAAGATATCAATACACTCCTATCAATTGTAATTAATATTTTTGCACAGTTTTTTCAATTCAGTAATTGCTGCTGAATTGAAGTACATATAGTGTATCCAGAACAATTGTGACTACGATAAGTTGTTTACCATTTTTACCGACCCATGTCAGCCATCGGAGACAGACGGAAAACAGAACCAACAAAAGAAATGGACTGGGGAGAAAATAGCATAAACAAACAGGGCTGGTAAGTTATGTGGATTTAATTCCTGAGAGCATTAACTCAGTTTCTTTTTGAATGCGCTGCTTTGATGTGATAGGGACTTCAATCTCCAATTTCATTGCATCTTAGGAGATTAGTTTCTATGCATGACCAAATAATTTCAATCACCTAACTTACCCATTCTGCATTTGCTGTAAAAGATTCCAATGAATGCCGGATCATTCTTTTGTGGCCATTCCAAAACTGGGAATACAAGTGGGTATTTATAAAACTCAGGAGGATCACTAAATTCCAGGTATCCATTCAAGCTCACCTATAAAAAATGGTAGGTTGGAATTGGTATGGGGAGTCACAAAAAAAATAAAGCGAATTAGTTCATGAGAGAGGAAGGATGTGGATACAAGTGTCAAGATCTCAAGATCCAAGATCAAAACGAGGGGGGGGGGGGACAAGACATTGTTGTTCAAGTTATAGGTAAGATTTAAGCATGGAAAAGGTGAGGACAACATTTTAAGGAAACTTTAACAGCTCTTTATTAGTTTTTAAAATTATTTGCTTGAAAAAATATTATTTTCCTTAAAGACATTTGCAATTTTTGGCTTCTGGGGGGGGGGGGGGGGGGGGGCAGCTGTCCTTTGCTGGGTACGCCCATGTGTGGATGAGCAGTGAACTGAGAGAAGAAACTACTTATGCCATAAACCATGGTAAAGAAAAGAATATTGTATAAATTCAGAACCTGAAGTAATAGCAGTGAATAGAATTAGGCAGTATTGAAAAATGAAGAAAGAAGGTGAGGAATTATTAAGGGTGTGCAGGCATGAACACTAATATTCATCACTCCTATTCAATAATATGCCATCACAGCTGGTTGCCAGATGAAGCTTCTGTAGCTTAAAGGTATCACTATTGATCAATTTTTCAAATTATTAGATGATACATAAATGAATTTAAAAGTCCATGCCAACAGCTTTGGGAATTTTTTACACCAAAGAATCCTAATAAAGCTTCAAATGAATATTAATTTGAGCCCTTATTTCATAGGAATCAACCTTGCTCTTTAAATATTGAGAAACATGTCATCCATTATAAAAATAAGCATGTAATACACTTGCAAAAACTAGGTGTAGTGAGTGTATTAATTAGATATACCGCTTAATGCTCACTAAACTTGTAAGAGTGATCCTTTATTCTTTTGGTGTTTGTACCCTTGTTAATGACAGTAAGTAGTAACACTCAGGGGCGCAGCTAGGAATTAAGGCTGGGAGGGGTTTAGGTGCAACTAATACCGGGGTTTGTGGGATTGTGGAATACCCACCAGGATAAGGGGTAGGTGCGAGATTAATAAATTGTGGAATTTTAAGATAAATGGTTCAAAATGGTGAGTTTTACAGCTTTCTGAGGGATATTTTATTAATCCTCACACTATTCTCTTTGCGATATCAATCAAATTAAGTAAAATGGATTAAAATTCAAAATTTCTCTGAGCTCTGGGGGGGGGGGGGTTTATCCCCCAAAACCCCCCCTTGCTGTGCCACTGATAACACTGAAGTGAAAAACTAACCAAAATACACTATTCCCTCAAAAGGCCTAAAACTCTTCATTAAGCACCTAATCATACATATGTATATTGCATTTTACCAATTCTTCTCTTATGTCCCCGCACCAGTACAGAGGACACAGAAAAAATCATGGGTGGGGGGGCTCAAAAGATATCTTGAGCTGTCTTTACTTTTTCGTAATAAAAAAAGAATCAAATCACAAGCGAAGTTTTAGAAAGCTATATCTAAACTGATTATACATATATACAAGAAAATACCATCATATGATATAAAAAAATTTAAAATTGTGGTTCTGCAATGTTCGGCAATGCTGGCGGCCCCGAAAGTGGGGGGGGCGCAGGCCCACTGCACCCCATGTGTATATATCTGCCACTGCCCTACCCCAAACCTATGTCTTGCTCAAATAAATGTCTCATTATAAATACAGTGCTTTTTCATTTTTTGGGTAAGTAAATATTTTTGAAACCATAAAGATTTTGATAGTAAATATTAGCTCACCCTGACATAATTGTATCTGAAACCATAGAAAGGGAGTTGGAAGTTCAAGTTCTTTTGGATTTGTGGATTGGAGGTGTGAATTTCAGTTTGATAATCTCCATGATTTTGGTCACCTCCTTGGTCAGAGTACCAATACATGAATTCACTTCGAATCTCCCTCAGCCTCTCTTCAGTAAGAACATAACCACCATCATCATGGGAGATTGAATTACCCTTGATAGCTCTCTTGATTTTTGGATGACCTACAATAAATTGCAAAAGTAAAAACTTAGCTTAGACTTTGATTCTGAAACATAAAAAATACTATAACTACCACTTTGATTTTATCCACAGAATGGGTATTAAAAAACAAGAAATATTTTGAGGCATCCACTAATGTATGCAGAGTATGGTAGATTTTCAGAATTTTCATCACAACTTTGCCGTAAAGTTTTATCTTCACTCCAAATTAGAAGTTATTAAATCAGGAAAAAATATTCAGAATTAAGATATAAGAAATATATTCACCATAATTCAAAGTATTGATTTACTTATATGTATCATCATAAGTAGGTACTCAATCCACAGGTTCAGGTAGAATTGCATGGACTATGGAGTATCCATTTTACTGATCAATTCCACCTGTCCCATTTCGTGTGTTTAATGTCCTTTTTCAGTTCCACATAAGGTACATATTCTACTCTTCATTATTTCATTATATTTCATAAACTACTCTTTCTTCCTTTTCTTCACTCAACCATCTTCCTTCCCTATGTATTCAACAGTGTTCGGCGAGATGTTGTGGAACATATTGCAATGATAAATGAAAAACTTTGTGTATGTCCACTGTATTTATTATTTATTAAATAAATACTGTAGGCATACACAAAGTTTTTCATTCTTCCTTTATCATTCCTTCCCTACTTCACAGTTATTCAGCAGCCATCTGAACAGGATTATCCATGCCTTGATGCTTCCTCCATGTGTACTCCATCAGTTTCCTTTCGTCATACAACATTACAAAGCACTTTGAAAACATTTCAAATAGGCATAAATGCATGAGGTGGCTGTTATTTACCCTTTAGCATGTTTCAAAACACCGGGCGCGAAATTGCTCACCTCAATGCTCAATTTTTTTCTCAATCAGGTGTGTTAGGGACTATTTTCACACTTTGCGATCATGCATTTGAGCATGTGTTCATGAAATTTATGTCTTTATGCAAAGCATTTTGAAATGCACATTTTTTCGTGCGTTAGGTTGTGCAATTATGTGCCTCAAGTAAAACGAACTTAGGAAATATTGAGGGCTGATGAGATGGGTTAGAATGCTTTGAAATGCCCACCTACTATATCTATGAATTGTTGGGAGGGAAGGCCTGAAGGTATGAAATCAAATATCGATGTGTTTTGAGGATTAATAATATGGATGACTACCTAGATACCTCCTCCACGTAGCGCTGCTCTTCATGGATTCCATTCAATGAGAGCACAAGTTACTATAGGGTGGTTTCCTATTATTTTTTTATTGCCTAAATCGAAATATTATTACTCCTGGAGTACACATTTCACGCTATTAGATTTTTAAATGACGATATCTATTTTTCGCGATTAAATGAAAAGTGAAAAATTTCAAGGGCACGAAAACGCGACGTGTAAGTAGGAATGATGGGACAAAGTCCGTGCGATGCATTACTGGTTCCCCCTCCCGCCTTGTGAGGTGACCTTGATCGAGGCTCTGAGCGCTGATAGGACGCAGGATGCCAGCGGGTAGCTGAGTACCTTGCTGGCTGGTAGCGCTTGGCTAAAAAAGGTTTATTAATACCTTATCAAACGAAGAAAACTTTCCGACCTTAGCCAGTTTTAATAGGTGATTATTAAGACATGTTTCCCTGAGCTCTGTGCCTCATGCATGCATTGGTAACCTCAGACGATGTATAACTCCTATCCTCTCATGTAGAAACTAGGTCCCTGTGACGTCACGTGGAGTGGAATCGCATGGGCGCCAATCTGGCCTTTTTCAAATGAGGATAAAATTTGACCCTTGCCATTCGTCTAAACCGGTATTTCAAAAACCAAATAATTTGTGTATTATGAATACACTAATGGTGGGTAACGAATCGCAATCAATGCCTTTCGTTTTCTTTGATGAAGGAAACTACCCTATTGGTGGGCTGACAGGCTGACTGATTGGTGGCTGGCTTTCGTAGTACATACGGACTACGAATACTGAACTCCCTGAATATCTGCAATGGGTTTCGTCATGAGAGTAGTGAGGGTTGCCAAGATATCAGGGGCAAGGGCCACCATTCATCACCATCATCTGTACCTACGCCATTAATACGAAAATTTTCAAAAATTGATAGAGAGTTTCGACGGAACGTCATCTCGCGCATTAGTCCATCAAACCACAAACAAATTGTCCATGTGGAAAAAATTCCCTCTTATTTGGCTGCAGAGACGCAGAAATAGCTCTTTCACAAATTCATGCTATCAACGCAGAAATTATTCTACCTCGAGTTTTGACGAAATTTCAAAGTAACGCAAATGGCTGAAGAAAAACTTGTCGCATTATATTTTTTATTTTTTGTTAAATTAAAATTTTAGAAACCCATTTCGTAATGTGACGAAAAAAAGTACCGGTTTTTATGTACGTTTGAGCGGAGCATCGAATTTGATGGTTAATTACTCGTAAATAAATGATTCTATTGCGACCTTCTAGCTTTTATAATTTGCTCATATTTTTTAGTTTTTGTGGATAAGTATAAATTACCCACTTTACTTGTAGTTGTCCACAATGTCAATAAGTGCAATTAATTAGTATCAAATGATATTTATACTGATCGAAGAGATTATTCAGATCCAAGACCTCCTTCTAGGCTACCGGTGAATAATAAGTGCGGAATGAATGATTTTCAAATTTTTTGGAAATAAATTCTATCAGTCAGAAGACCCAAAGCGAGGCGTATCCGAAATAACTCATTTTCATTTTAAAAAAATGACGAAGATACTGGAGCCAAGTTTGGCGAAAGGAAATCCTCGCTAAAACAGCGATCTCTACCGCGCTATTTTTGCGGCGTCATTTCCATCGTGATCTTATTGGCGAGGGGGGGCCTTTCCCTCATATTCACCCATCATCGGACTGCTGTAAGCAACTTTAAAAATTGTTCGAAAAGTAACAGCAGTGATTGGTCGTCTATTTTTGAGTGAAAACTATTTGAAACTCTGCATTTATACGTTTAACTGAAGACTTCACAATAAGCATATTTTGAGTTTTGTCGATGACGGCGTGAAAAAATCAGGGAAAAATCTCGTAATATCCACAAGAATTTCTAATAACGTAGCTTTTTGTTGATAAATGGACTTTAAACTTGGCGATGTAGGATCATCATATACCGCTATGACGTGATATCTTCATTTTTTGGTAGAAACAGCTTGAATTCATGCTACATAACTGTGGAAACACGTTAAGTTTGAGTCAATTTTCCTCTGCTCAACACGAAAGGAAACGATACCTTGTAATGACTGCACAAATTCATCATTTACTTGGAATGTACTGAAAAATCTTTCAAAAAGTTCACAGGGCTAGGTTAAGTTACGCAATGGAAAGTTGTAACGGTCTATCGGGATGGTTTGCCTAAGAGATGAACCACCTTTAAGGTTAAATATTTTCGTTATTTTGTCTCTTACCGTAAGCCGCATTGTTGCCTACAGTCCTCACACCAGGCAAAAGTTGACCACGGGTTGGAAATTCAATCGCTGCCTGCACCACCGCTAGGGTTAGCAGTGAGGCTAGAAGAACTCCCAGACGTCCCAACAACGCCATTGATCTGTCTTGGCTTACGTGGAAATCTCCTTTGAAGATGGAGCTATATTAACTGACTGTCTTGGTGTGAGTCACCAGTGCTCCAGATGGAAAGACTTGCCTTAACCCAAGTTCGATCTAACTGATCGAAACTTGGTCCTGAGACTAGTACTGTTCGATTAACAACCGCAAGTTTTATACACAAACCTTGGCCGATAGAAAAAGTCGATTACCGAGAAATTCTCATCGTGATCAGTGGATATGTTGAATTTTCAGAGACTACTCGTGAATCTGAGAACTAATCCCACCTCTCCTAGAATTTTAGTGTTCTGGTAGCCTCGTTGACGTGATAGCTCAGTTCATAGACGTAATTTCTCGGGTATTTCTTATCGGAATTTTTTTCTCGGTGCACTCAACCTTCAAAGGTGTACAAGTTATCTGTTTATTTGTATTTCCCCTACTTCACCTGTCGTATGCGTGTCTAGAACTTTTATTTTCGCATCAATCAGATTGAAGGACGTAGCTTAGCTAGCTTCAACAAGACTGCAAGTCATTTTAGCAGAAAGAGGTGCTGAAAGGAAGTAACGGAAACACATTGAATGTGGTATCTGATTGCTATATAAAATTATAATAGGATTATCATGGTAGCTTGATAATTGGCATCCCATTCCTAGGGCCTTAGTTCGATATATTGCTCAGAACTTACATCCATAGTTGATTTCTGGGCGCTGGGTACAATAATTTACATATTTCGTCCATCAGATCGAACGTTAAACCTTCGAGTCATCTTCTAGTTGCCAACTTCTTCCCCAGTTTTCTCTCCCCTTTTTTTCACCTTCACTTGTGATATCAATCAACTAAGCTCTCGCTCTTACGCTTTGATTTTGCTTCCGTCCGCACAAAACGGGTGGCAGGAATCGTGTTGTACTACTCGTCATAAAGTATTCCATAGTAACCTGCATATCTTTATTTTAATTTGAAGGGATTTTTTATATTTATGGATATTTTTTCGCGTCGAAAACGCGGGCCGGATTCAACATCAAATTCTGACCTGGGTCCGGGGAGTATAGAATACCCCCTTGGAGAGAGGAGCATTTTTACGGGAGGGAGTGGCACGCTCTACAATAAATACCACTAAAAATTACCTCACGTTCAGAACTTGTTGCCATGCATTTTCATATGCACTCCCAAAACCCCTCATAAGTTTACCAAAACTATTAGACTAATAAAAATTTTAAATTTAAGATAAAATTGGGGAGATAATGACACCAATGAACCCCCTCTAAATCCGCTCCTGGTCGAATGTTCATGTCCAACTTTAACTAGAGCGTGATAGGTGTCATTGATCGAAGTAATGCGCAAAATACTGTTTGATGGTGATATTAGATATCTATGGTTTCTGTAGTTGTTTTGATTTGTGTTAAGATTTCCCATCTCACGATCCTGTATGGCTTTTTGATTTATTACCTCTGCGCTGAGCTTATTCCCTGGAACATTACCCAATCTCAGTGTTGCCAGGTCCGACGTGATATAATCTACATTTCATCACATTATACAGCACAAATATCAATTGTTTACTATATTTTCTCCGATTTTTCAATGAATAATTTAAAGTTTGTTTTTCCAATTTTCTTACAGTTTTAAATCAAAATAAGTTATCCTTGGTAGTTCTTGGTTGCTTGTCTCTAATTTTTCTTATTATATTTAATTTATCTACTCATGCCATTGCAATGAATTGCTAGTGGGAAATGCATACGCATATCGTATGTATGTATATGGCATTGAATTTCCACCACATTAAGTGGGATGGGAAACATGTAGAATTACTTAAATCTGTATCTTGGAGCGTTTTCTCGAAATCGAAGCGAAAATTTTCAACCTCTCTATGATAAAAATCAATAATATTTTAATTCGTCCCTTTTATGTTTCCTTGCAACAAACTTATGAATGTTGTACGTCACGATACGGCGGTTTTACGATTCAATTTTCTTGAATGTCGCCCATAGAACCAGCTGCTTTCATTTGAAAAAATACTTAAACAGAATTTCAATGACGTGTGATCTCGTCTTCATGAAAGTATTTTCATTTTCTTGTGTTTAATATTTCCATAATCACGTCTTTTAAATTAACTGGTTATTTTAGTTGCTAAACTATGACGCAGAAAGAATTTTATTAGCTCCTTTTTAAAAATGTCACTAATACTACATCTCATTAAATGAATACGAGAAATTATTTTCTTTAGACGAGCGTTATGGATCGATCAATATAACGAGGAGCTATATAATTGTATTTTTTTTAGTTTAGTGAGCAGGTATCACAGGCAATATAACACTGTTTAACGTTTCCGGCTTAAATAGCGGAAACGCTATATAGGAAAAGAAAATTCACGTTGCACGTTCCGTGCTGACAATTAATTTGCCGACCATGGCTTGGAAACTTACTTTGATATCAAGCTTATCCTGAATTCGGCAATAAACTACGAAAAATTCTGCACCATACCGATGATGGCATCCCATTATAATTAATTTAGCATCAATAGTAATTACCCTCGAAAATTTTTATCCGCCCATTTAACCATAACCCAATGTTGCGTATAAGCAACATCAAAAATGTATAAATTGTCTGCTCCATTTAGGAAATATCTAAGCTACTATTTTTATGTGAATTGTAATATCGATACATTTAGCTGCCACGATGATTATGATTGAGTGCAAAATTTTCAAGTTTTCAAAATAAAATCTTGAAATCTGATCTCTCCAAGAAGCAGCTCTGGGTTAGAAAGGGTTAAATCACGTCAAGTACATTAGAAAGCTCATAATCACGACATCGATGAATATTATGAGGAGAAAACTATTTTAAAGCGTGATATAATTCGACTGAAAGAATATTATGGGAATGGAAAGCAGCATGGTAAACATGGTGGAAATCCCATAATGAAATATTGCTATTGATGACTGCGGTAAGTGGTCAACTGTGAAAAAAATATCGCATGTGAAATGGGCTATTATTGATACTTAAAAGATAGATCCAAGTAGAAGATCTCAGTACCGACACAATGATATTAGGCTCAAGACAATAAACAACGGTGAAGGAGATAAGAATACCTAGAAATCAGGGGAGTAGTATACCTGGCACTTGGGAACATGAGTGGGATGGGAAGTTCATTGACCTCTACGTCATTGGGTCTTTGGAACGAGGAGGTGGGGGAAGGTCATTGACCGCTTGTGGGGTGGGGGAAGGAGTGGGGGGAGACAAGGAGGCCCTTACGTCGTTTGAAAACGAGGGGGGTGAGGAGAAGGGGGAGGGGTTGAGACTGTTTGTCGCCATAGCCTATACCTCACCTGTGCTAAGTGGCCAAAGTTTGTTGTCCTAGGGCCCCCGCCTCCCCTTGTTCTATGGAACCGAGAGGGTGTTTTAAGTGGTTTTGGAGCCGGGGGGTGGTTGGGAGGAATTTGTTGTCCTCCCTGTAACTTACCGCTTTTTTCAGGCACCGCCCGGACCTTACCCACACGTTGGCATGTCACCTCTCAGGGTCCAGACTCCTTGGCGTCATAATTTTGTGGGACGGGAAGCCCCTCACGCGTTTGCAGGTGCTATTAGGCAGACGGTCGTTATTTTCCCGTTGGAGGAGTATGGGAAAAGTGGCGAAGGGCGGATGGGGGTTGGGTGTGATGGAAGGTAAACAAAACACGGAAAAGCAGAGAGTTCTGTCAACAGAGCTTTTAAATATTTATTACCAGAGGTTGCATGCGGGGTTTTTCTAAATAGTATAGTGGAAAGAAAGCCATGGTACATTTGATCATTTTATTTAAAAGGTTCACGAATATGATGAAATAAAAATAAAATAAATGTATGTATCACATTTCCCATTCATTAATGAGAGCATGAGGAGCACACAGCGACATAATCAGTGATGAAATAATTTCCTTCGAGAGTTGATAAGATTGCACGAATTTCCCTCGAAAGGGCTTCCGCGTTTAAGGAATTTGGTGGATTTCCAATCTCTGACACGTTGATTTTCACAATGTCAGCGTATTCACAAAAAGATCTCTCGTGCTTGCTATCGCTCTCACTGTGATATGAACTGAAAACAGCATCAACGTATTCGCTTACAAGTCCTAGAGTGAACGAAGACCAAGCGTTCCGTTCCTCCCATCGTATTCTAACGCAATCAGCATAGCCCAACAGTCCATCCCAAGAGGATTTCGCCAAGTAAACACTAGTTAGTTCATTAATGTCTTTCTGGTCCTCCAAGATGTTGGATTTTGTGCCGTATATGCATTTAAATTTTAAAACACAATTCCCTATTGGAATACTATGCGGCACCGTATCACTATGAAAATATGAATTTATCAGTTTCTCACTTTTCATTAACTCACACCTGCCCAAATAGTCCAACACGACAGAGCAGCGTCTAACTTTGCTCAGCGCTATGAAGGGGGATGCACTTGTTTTTCAAGTCAATGCCGATTGTCACTCGCTTTGTATCACTGTAATTCACTTTATAACCACATTCAAGTATCCCAAGGTGTTGAGGTTTTCGAGTCAGCGGCAGCGAGGGCTCACACGTGGTTTGTTCCTCCTCTTCAATCTCCGGCAGGATGGAAGGTTCGTAGGACGGACGTGTGTACCGACGGCTATGGGGTGGCTGAGGCGAGTACGATCGCGAACCCCTACGATGGGGCGATCCTCTCACCCCACCTCTCTCCAGGGCATCCGGAAGAAACCTCTAGGCGTGTCCAGGGCCGTGGGATGACTGGTGACTGTCCTTTCGATGCCGGGCTCTTTCTGCTCTCCCTTGGTAGGGGCATAGACGGAGGGAAAGAGGAGAGCGGTGTGGGGTGAGCCGAGGAGGGGCTGACGGGATAACGGGATAGAGGCTAGATGGTGGAAAACCAACACGGCGACTGCGCGAATTTGTCATGGAGCACGTTTTGTACGGTCGAGTTTGAGCCGTACCTAAAAGGTGTTTGATTCCGCACCGCCAATGTTTTAATTCATAATGGGGGAAAGGTGTGTATTCAATGCTCAGTAGCGACAATCTAATTCTTCCTATCGAGAAGCGATTATAATTAATGCATTGTTATTTTCTGCTATATTTTTACGAAAATCTTCGAGACGATAATGGTTATCGTAAAAAATCTGTATTACTCTAGTGCGTCAGAAAATTGTGAAATGGGGAAATATAGATTACAAGAATAGTGAATTATTAAAATGAATCAATCAGGGCATAATTCACCGTCGTTAAACACGCGCACACACACACACACACACACACACACACACACACGCAAGGAAGCTCCTTATTCCACGGGTCCCACGTGAAACATAGATCAGCGATTAAAAAAGAATTTACTGGGGGGTAGGACGTGCCAACACTTCGGAAACTGTCCACGCCGGAAGTAGTTAAAAGGTGGGCTGTATCCGCTGGGGGTCCAGCGCTTCAAACTGGACTCCGAACACCTTCCTTCTGACTTCCCCTTCTCCGCAGGGCCGTAGGTGAAGGTTAGGTGACGACGTATCCCTCAACGTATTAAATAATAGGGCAGCGTTGGCGGCCTCCGCAGCCACGAAGCGAATATAACCCCACACCTCTTCTACGTCGGGGGTTTGGTGTAGATGGACCTCCATCAGCTCGCCGGCCACTTGGAGGTCCCAGAGCCAGGAGCTTATCCCGATTGCGGGATGGAGTCCGTCCACACGTATCCAGCTACTTCGCAGCATGGTGGGTAAGGCGTAAGCTGCACAGGCACCACTTCACACAGGCCAAATGAACACCTCTCTTAAAACCGAGTCCTCATATATGGAACCCTTTTGGATATTCCAGAACTTCCGAGAGAGCAGGTACACTTAAAAGGGGAATGGAGTTGTGTTGTCACCTAATTTCGTCGTTATTTCCACAGCATTTAAGGGTATAACCCTAAGTTCCCGACTCTTGACGTATTGACTACTCAGGCACTTAAAGCATCAGTGATGTCGGAGACTTGGCATGTCATAGATAATTACAGAGGCGCCAGGACGCCGCTTCCATAACAACGTTCTCGTCTACTCCCTCAGCGACCGGTATGTGGACCTTCCCAATATGTTTTTTCGGGACAACACGTCCCAAAACCTCTCGCCCCTCCCCAACCATCCCCATCCCTAGACTATTTTACTTGGGCTCTACAATACTATCCCGCCGCAATAGCTCCAGTATGGCTATGAGTGCGATGTGTAACGTGTATTCACAAATTAGGAATACGATAAACTTATTATGACCCCCAGAAATTCTGTTTATGAAGCGGTAACGGGCAAGGACGTATATGACTAATGTTACTCAGCACGCCAGTGATTCCTATTAATAGCTAGTAGTTTAATCTGATTGGTAGCATGTTCGAGCCACTATTTCTCGATTATTTTCTAGTATGACCCTATGTCGATGTCCAAAGTGCGGGGTCTGTCCGACAAGCGAGCGCGATTCTGAATAAGGCTAGATGAGCGCAACATGCAAGGTGTGAAAGCACCCCGTGCTACATACCAAGGTGGCGTTTGCACGATACCTCGTATATGTAGCCGTTTGAATAACTTCTGACATATATTACGCGGTTATCGTCAATCACCAGTTTAGTAACTATAATTTAGAGAGCTTTGCCTTCGTGAAAATTTTGTGTTCTCGTGCCATGGCTCGGAGTTAATAGAAATTTATGAAGTTCGAGATAATGAAAATTCTTGATTTTAAGAGGGAAGTCATGCTTAAAGGACTTCGAACATTTTCGTGCTCATCAATGAAATTTGTTTTTAACTACATTTGAGAAATATCTCAATTTTAGCGGAAATGTCGCGCTTTTCCAGGCGACGCTTCCGTTCCGAGCGAAATATTCCAGCCGTGCATTATTAAAATTCACGATTTATTACACGAAGAACGTTCAAGTAACTTCAAACATATTACGCACTCGTAATTGAAAATCTGGTGAGTAGATATGTTTTAGAGAGTTCTACCTGCGGTATAAATTTCCTGTGTTGCTGCTGTGCAGTGGCTGAGCGTTAGAGAAAGGTTTGAAGAATGAGATTCCGAAAACTAGCTGAAGGATGCTTCAATATCTTGTCATATATTACGCTGTCATCAAGAGAATTTACGTGCACTTAAATGTAGAGATATAACTCCGGTGGGAATAGTGTTTTCCCCCGCGGGGGAAGTAAACCAGGTGAAATTCTTGAAGAGCGAAATTATCGAAATAATTGATTTCGGCGGAAACGACGTTTTAATACCTTATTTCATATTAAGAGGTCATCAATGAAATTTATCGTTTAAAATCAACTTAGCGAGTTTTTACTTCGGTGGAATTATACGTGCTTGTCCGTGCGAAGGATAATTGCTAAGCGTTATTTTTCGAACGGTAGTTTATTGAAATCACTATCGGTCTCCTCGGGAGTAGTTCTCTTACATATTCAAACGCAGTATGTGCTCAACAATGAAAACTAATGCGTAATTATAGCTTACAGAGATCTTGCTACGGTGAAAATTCCGTATTTCCATACATAGGTTCCATGAATGGAAAAAATCTAGAATTTCGAGATTATTTAAACGTACGTTTTCCAGAGGGAAGGATGCTTGAACGCCTTATAATGTGTATAAATAGTCCCTTTCTTAATTTGGTGTGTAACTCTAATTTAGAGAGTTCTGACATCAGTGTTGCTCTAGTGGGTTTCAGCGTAAAGGTTCGACGTTCGGTGTCATCATTCGTTTTAAGCTTCATAATAATTCTCTTTATATAATGAATAACTTCTAACGTATACATGGACTCACTCGTAAAATCTGGCGCGTAATAAAAATTCAGAGTTCTTATTTCGGTGAAAAATCTTGCATGCCAGCGGGGTGGTTCTGTACAAAATATGTTCGAAGTGTGGGATAATTAAATGTCTTCATTACACAGGAAGAATGTTAGATTAGATTAGCTTTTAGCATATACCGTCGCCATAAATGATTTTTTTTTTCGCGCAGTCATAATCTAGCCATTTTAACCTCGGTAGAAATTTCGTGTTCATCGCGCAAACGCTTTATGCCAGGTAAAAATTGTGAGGAGGGAGATCGTAAAAATTCGTGAATTCTACGAACGAAGCGTTTGAAAAAAACACTTCTAACGTGTTTTGTGCACATCAATGAACACTAAAGCGTAATAATATTTTAGATGAAGCTATATATAGCGTTGGTGTACTTTCATTGTCATCTCCGACGATTTTTTATTATTTAATATGTTAGTTAGATTTTTTCGATTGTCCCTCGAAATTACAAGGATTTTTCGCTTTCAAAGGGAAAGAATGTTAGATTAACTTCTAGCATATAAAGTTTTCATAAACGATATTTTTCGTGCAATCGTGATACAGAATGTTTTAAATTAGGTAGAAAAATTTCGCGTTTATCGCGCAAGCGTTTTATGCCAAACAAAATTTGTGGTGAGTGTTGGGAGGAGGAGTGTTACAACTCACGAATTGTATGATTGAAGCGTTTGAAAAATTTCTAGCATATTTCGTGCACATTGGTGAATAATTACTGTGTAATAATATTTTGGAGGGAATTGTAATTTAATATTGGCGTAATTTTCTTGCCAATGTGTGTGTGTGTGTGTGTGTGTGTGTTAGATAGCTTTTTTTTTCTACGTTGCGCGGGATTACAATAGATTTTCCACTTTCAGAGGGAAGAATATTAGATTAACTTTTAACATATTAAGTGGCAATATACGCTATTTTCCGTGCAATTGTAATCTAGACTGTTGTAACTTTAGGTAGAAAATTTTTGTGTTAGTCGAGCAAACACTTAGTGCCAAACAAAATTTGTGAGGGGTTAGATTGCTACAGTTCTTGAATTTTATGAGTGAAGCGTTTGAAAAATTTCTAACATGTTTCATGCACAGCCGTAAAAACTGCTGTGTGTAGTAATAATCTTGAGTGAATTATATTTTATCGATGGTGTAATTTGATTGCCATCTCTTACGACTTTTATGTGTTAGCTAGATTTTTTTTATTTGTTGTGTGTGTGTGATTACAAGATTTTTTTTTTTTTACTTTCAGGGGGAGGAATATTAGATAAACTGCTAGCTTATTACATGGCCCTGAATGCTTTTTGTACAAATGTAATCTAGACCGTTTTTAATTAACTGGGGTAAAAATTTCGTATCTATCGAGCAATAATTTCAAAGTCGTGAAGAGGTTTTTTCTTTTCTATTTGTAATAGGGCTTTATTTTACGAGTCGTATATGACTAATGTTACTCAACACGTCAATGATTCCTATTACTAGCTAGTAGTTAAATCTGATTCGTAGCATGTTCGGGCCACTATTTCTCTAATATTTAATATACGATATTTTTCGTGCAGTCGTAATCTAAACTGTTGTAACCCTAGGTAGAAAATTTTTGTGTTAGTCGAGCAAACACCTAGTGCCAACCAAAATTTGTGAGGAGTTAGATTGCTACAGTTCTTGAATTTTATGAGTGAAGCGTTTGAAAACTTTCTAGCATGTTTCATGCATAACCGTAAAAACTGCTGTGTAGTACTAATCTAGAGTGAATTATACTTTATCGATGGTGTAATTTGATTGCCATCTCTTGCGATTTTTATGTGCCAGTTAGACTTTTTTTTTAAATTTGTTGTGTGTGATTACAAGATTTTTAATTTTTACTTTCAAGGGGAGGAATATTAGATAAACTGCTAGCTCAGTATGACTGTTTTTAATTAACTGGGGTAAAAATTCCGTGTCTATCGAGCAAAGGTGTATGCCAAGCAAACTTTGTGAGGAGTGATAGCGTAAAAATTCTCGAATTCTAATTTTAAAGCGTTTAAAAATTTTCAACACGCTGTGCTCGCCTCATTGATGAATACCGAGCTATAATATTTTATAGGGTATTGTGTATTATATTCTAACGGTGGTGGAAATTTCTAACGATCTATAACGCTTTTTGCTCTTTTTTCGTGGAGTTTTTGTTTTTCATTGAACGCTAAGATTATTAAAAAAAAATCCGAAAGTTTTACTGGAAGAAAGCTGGAAATTATCCTAACACATCATAGGTTACAGACGCGCGAATAAGATATAGACGATTAAATACCGTGGGCACGGTATCTCCACCTCTGAACCCAGGGGAACATTCAGAATCGTGGATATTGAGGGGGGAATATCTAAATCCCCAAGTGAAATTTGACCATAGGACCGGCCTTCATCAGCCAACAGCTCTTCCCACTATTGTTTTATTCTAGGAAGAGCTCCTGGCTGTTGGAGGCACGGTCCTACGTTCAAATTTCACATGGAGATTTAGATATTCCCCCTTCAATATCCGCGTTTCTGAATGTTCCCCTTGGTTCAGAGGTGGAGATACCGAGCCCACGGTATTTAATCGTCTATATCTTATTCGCGCGTCTGTAACCTATGATGTGTTAGGATAATTTCCAGCTTTCTTCCAGTAAAACTTTCGGATTTTTTTTTAATAATCTTAGCGTTCAATGAAAAACAAAAACTCCACGAAAAAAGAGCAAAAAGCGTTATAGATCGTTAGAAATTTCCACCACCGTTAGAATATAATACACAATACCCTATAAAATATTATAGCTCGGTATTCATCAATGAGGCGAGCACAGCGTGTTGAAAATTTTTAAACGCTTTAAAATTAGAATTCGAGAATTTTTACGCTATCACTCCTCACAAAGTTTGCTTGGCATACACCTTTGCTCGATAGACACGGAATTTTTACCCCAGTTAATTAAAAACAGTCATACTGAGCTAGCAGTTTATCTAATATTCCTCCCCTTGAAAGTAAAAATTAAAAATCTTGTAATCACACACAACAAATTTAAAAAAAAAGTCTAACTGGCACATAAAAATCGCAAGAGATGGCAATCAAATTACACCATCGATAAAGTATAATTCACTCTAGATTAGTACTACACAGCAGTTTTTACGGTTATGCATGAAACATGCTAGAAAGTTTTCAAACGCTTCACTCATAAAATTCAAGAACTGTAGCAATCTAACTCCTCACAAATTTTGGTTGGCACTAGGTGTTTGCTCGACTAACACAAAAATTTTCTACCTAGGGTTACAACAGTTTAGATTACGACTGCACGAAAAATATCGTATATTAAATATTAGAGAAATAGTGGCCCGAACATGCTACGAATCAGATTTAACTACTAGCTAGTAATAGGAATCATTGACGTGTTGAGTAACATTAGTCATATACGACTCGTAAAATAAAGCCCTATTACAAATAGAAAAGAAAAAACCTCTTCACGACTTTGAAATTATTGCTCGATAGATACGAAATTTTTACCCCAGTTAATTAAAAACGGTCTAGATTACA
Organism: Ischnura elegans; assembly: GCF_921293095.1. NCBI lineage: Eukaryota > Metazoa > Arthropoda > Insecta > Odonata > Coenagrionidae > Ischnura > Ischnura elegans. The sequence goes on from NC_060252.1 coordinate 83,931,082, forward strand.
TTTGTACAAAAAGCATTCAGGGCCATGTAATAAGCTAGCAGTTTATCTAATATTCCTCCCCCTGAAAGTAAAAAAAAAAAAATCTTGTAATCACACACACACAACAAATAAAAAAAATCTAGCTAACACATAAAAGTCGTAAGAGATGGCAATCAAATTACACCATCGATAAAATATAATTCACTCAAGATTATTACTACACACAGCAGTTTTTACGGCTGTGCATGAAACATGTTAGAAATTTTTCAAACGCTTCACTCATAAAATTCAAGAACTGTAGCAATCTAACCCCTCACAAATTTTGTTTGGCACTAAGTGTTTGCTCGACTAACACAAAAATTTTCTACCTAAAGTTACAACAGTCTAGATTACAATTGCACGGAAAATAGCGTATATTGCCACTTAATATGTTAAAAGTTAATCTAATATTCTTCCCTCTGAAAGTGGAAAATCTATTGTAATCCCGCGCAACGTAGAAAAAAAAAGCTATCTAACACACACACACACACACACACACACACACACACATTGGCAAGAAAATTACGCCAATATTAAATTACAATTCCCTCCAAAATATTATTACACAGTAATTATTCACCAATGTGCACGAAATATGCTAGAAATTTTTCAAACGCTTCAATCATACAATTCGTGAGTTGTAACACTCCTCCTCCCAACACTCACCACAAATTTTGTTTGGCATAAAACGCTTGCGCGATAAACGCGAAATTTTTCTACCTAATTTAAAACATTCTGTATCACGATTGCACGAAAAATATCGTTTATGAAAACTTTATATGCTAGAAGTTAATCTAACATTCTTTCCCTTTGAAAGCGAAAAATCCTTGTAATTTCGAGGGACAATCGAAAAAATCTAACTAACATATTAAATAATAAAAAATCGTCGGAGATGACAATGAAAGTACACCAACGCTATATATAGCTTCATCTAAAATATTATTACGCTTTAGTGTTCATTGATGAGCACAAAACACGTTAGAAGTGTTTTTTTCAAACGCTTCGTTCGTAGAATTCACGAATTTTTACGATCTCCCTCCTCACAATTTTTACCTGGCATAAAGCGTTTGCGCGATGAACACGAAATTTCTACCGAGGTTAAAATGGCTAGATTATGACTGCGCGAAAAAAAAAATCATTTATGGCGACGGTATATGCTAAAAGCTAATCTAATCTAACATTCTTCCTGTGTAATGAAGACATTTAATTATCCCACACTTCGAACATATTTTGTACAGAACCACCCCGCTGGCATGCAAGATTTTTCACCGAAATAAGAACTCTGAATTTTTATTACGCGCCAGATTTTACGAGTGAGTCCATGTATACGTTAGAAGTTATTCATTATATAAAGAGAATTATTATGAAGCTTAAAACGAATGATGACACCGAACGTCGAACCTTTACGCTGAAACCCACTAGAGCAACACTGATGTCAGAACTCTCTAAATTAGAGTTACACACCAAATTAAGAAAGGGACTATTTATACACATTATAAGGCGTTCAAGCATCCTTCCCTCTGGAAAACGTACGTTTAAATAATCTCGAAATTCTAGATTTTTTCCATTCATGGAACCTATGTATGGAAATACGGAATTTTCACCGTAGCAAGATCTCTGTAAGCTATAATTACGCATTAGTTTTCATTGTTGAGCACATACTGCGTTTGAATATGTAAGAGAACTACTCCCGAGGAGACCGATAGTGATTTCAATAAACTACCGTTCGAAAAATAACGCTTAGCAATTATCCTTCGCACGGACAAGCACGTATAATTCCACCGAAGTAAAAACTCGCTAAGTTGATTTTAAACGATAAATTTCATTGATGACCTCTTAATATGAAATAAGGTATTAAAACGTCGTTTCCGCCGAAATCAATTATTTCGATAATTTCGCTCTTCAAGAATTTCACCTGGTTTACTTCCCCCGCGGGGGAAAACACTATTCCCACCGGAGTTATATCTCTACATTTAAGTGCACGTAAATTCTCTTGATGACAGCGTAATATATGACAAGATATTGAAGCATCCTTCAGCTAGTTTTCGGAATCTCATTCTTCAAACCTTTCTCTAACGCTCAGCCACTGCACAGCAGCAACACAGGAAATTTATACCGCAGGTAGAACTCTCTAAAACATATCTACTCACCAGATTTTCAATTACGAGTGCGTAATATGTTTGAAGTTACTTGAACGTTCTTCGTGTAATAAATCGTGAATTTTAATAATGCACGGCTGGAATATTTCGCTCGGAACGGAAGCGTCGCCTGGAAAAGCGCGACATTTCCGCTAAAATTGAGATATTTCTCAAATGTAGTTAAAAACAAATTTCATTGATGAGCACGAAAATGTTCGAAGTCCTTTAAGCATGACTTCCCTCTTAAAATCAAGAATTTTCATTATCTCGAACTTCATAAATTTCTATTAACTCCGAGCCATGGCACGAGAACACAAAATTTTCACGAAGGCAAAGCTCTCTAAATTATAGTTACTAAACTGGTGATTGACGATAACCGCGTAATATATGTCAGAAGTTATTCAAACGGCTACATATACGAGGTATCGTGCAAACGCCACCTTGGTATGTAGCACGGGGTGCTTTCACACCTTGCATGTTGCGCTCATCTAGCCTTATTCAGAATCGCGCTCGCTTGTCGGACAGACCCCGCACTTTGGACATCGACATAGGGTCATACTAGAAAATAATCGAGAAATAGTGGCTCGAACATGCTACCAATCAGATTAAACTACTAGCTATTAATAGGAATCACTGGCGTGCTGAGTAACATTAGTCATATACGTCCTTGCCCGTTACCGCTTCATAAACAGAATTTCTGGGGGTCATAATAAGTTTATCGTATTCCTAATTTGTGAATACACGTTACACATCGCACTCATAGCCATACTGGAGCTATTGCGGCGGGATAGTATTGTAGAGCCCAAGTAAAATAGTCTAGGGATGGGGATGGTTGGGGAGGGGCGAGAGGTTTTGGGACGTGTTGTCCCGAAAAAACATATTGGGAAGGTCCACATACCGGTCGCTGAGGGAGTAGACGAGAACGTTGTTATGGAAGCGGCGTCCTGGCGCCTCTGTAATTATCTATGACATGCCAAGTCTCCGACATCACTGATGCTTTAAGTGCCTGAGTAGTCAATACGTCAAGAGTCGGGAACTTAGGGTTATACCCTTAAATGCTGTGGAAATAACGACGAAATTAGGTGACAACACAACTCCATTCCCCTTTTAAGTGTACCTGCTCTCTCGGAAGTTCTGGAATATCCAAAAGGGTTCCATATATGAGGACTCGGTTTTAAGAGAGGTGTTCATTTGGCCTGTGTGAAGTGGTGCCTGTGCAGCTTACGCCTTACCCACCATGCTGCGAAGTAGCTGGATACGTGTGGACGGACTCCATCCCGCAATCGGGATAAGCTCCTGGCTCTGGGACCTCCAAGTGGCCGGCGAGCTGATGGAGGTCCATCTACACCAAACCCCCGACGTAGAAGAGGTGTGGGGTTATATTCGCTTCGTGGCTGCGGAGGCCGCCAACGCTGCCCTATTATTTAATACGTTGAGGGATACGTCGTCACCTAACCTTCACCTACGGCCCTGCGGAGAAGGGGAAGTCAGAAGGAAGGTGTTCGGAGTCCAGTTTGAAGCGCTGGACCCCCAGCGGATACAGCCCACCTTTTAACTACTTCCGGCGTGGACAGTTTCCGAAGTGTTGGCACGTCCTACCCCCCAGTAAATTCTTTTTTAATCGCTGATCTATGTTTCACGTGGGACCCGTGGAATAAGGAGCTTCCTTGCGTGTGTGTGTGTGTGTGTGTGTGTGTGTGTGTGTGTGTGTGTGTGTGTGTGTGTGTGTGTGTGTGTGTGTGTGTGCGCGTGTTTAACGACGGTGAATTATGCCCTGATTGATTCATTTTAATAATTCACTATTCTTGTAATCTATATTTCCCCATTTCACAATTTTCTGACGCACTAGAGTAATACAGATTTTTTACGATAACCATTATCGTCTCGAAGATTTTCGTAAAAATATAGCAGAAAATAACAATGCATTAATTATAATCGCTTCTCGATAGGAAGAATTAGATTGTCGCTACTGAGCATTGAATACACACCTTTCCCCCATTATGAATTAAAACATTGGCGGTGCGGAATCAAACACCTTTTAGGTACGGCTCAAACTCGACCGTACAAAACGTGCTCCATGACAAATTCGCGCAGTCGCCGTGTTGGTTTTCCACCATCTAGCCTCTATCCCGTTATCCCGTCAGCCCCTCCTCGGCTCACCCCACACCGCTCTCCTCTTTCCCTCCGTCTATGCCCCTACCAAGGGAGAGCAGAAAGAGCCCGGCATCGAAAGGACAGTCACCAGTCATCCCACGGCCCTGGACACGCCTAGAGGTTTCTTCCGGATGCCCTGGAGAGAGGTGGGGTGAGAGGATCGCCCCATCGTAGGGGTTCGCGATCGTACTCGCCTCAGCCACCCCATAGCCGTCGGTACACACGTCCGTCCTACGAACCTTCCATCCTGCCGGAGATTGAAGAGGAGGAACAAACCACGTGTGAGCCCTCGCTGCCGCTGACTCGAAAACCTCAACACCTTGGGATACTTGAATGTGGTTATAAAGTGAATTACAGTGATACAAAGCGAGTGACAATCGGCATTGACTTGAAAAACAAGTGCATCCCCCTTCATAGCGCTGAGCAAAGTTAGACGCTGCTCTGTCGTGTTGGACTATTTGGGCAGGTGTGAGTTAATGAAAAGTGAGAAACTGATAAATTCATATTTTCATAGTGATACGGTGCCGCATAGTATTCCAATAGGGAATTGTGTTTTAAAATTTAAATGCATATACGGCACAAAATCCAACATCTTGGAGGACCAGAAAGACATTAATGAACTAACTAGTGTTTACTTGGCGAAATCCTCTTGGGATGGACTGTTGGGCTATGCTGATTGCGTTAGAATACGATGGGAGGAACGGAACGCTTGGTCTTCGTTCACTCTAGGACTTGTAAGCGAATACGTTGATGCTGTTTTCAGTTCATATCACAGTGAGAGCGATAGCAAGCACGAGAGATCTTTTTGTGAATACGCTGACATTGTGAAAATCAACGTGTCAGAGATTGGAAATCCACCAAATTCCTTAAACGCGGAAGCCCTTTCGAGGGAAATTCGTGCAATCTTATCAACTCTCGAAGGAAATTATTTCATCACTGATTATGTCGCTGTGTGCTCCTCATGCTCTCATTAATGAATGGGAAATGTGATACATACATTTATTTTATTTTTATTTCATCATATTCGTGAACCTTTTAAATAAAATGATCAAATGTACCATGGCTTTCTTTCCACTATACTATTTAGAAAAACCCCGCATGCAACCTCTGGTAATAAATATTTAAAAGCTCTGTTGACAGAACTCTCTGCTTTTCCGTGTTTTGTTTACCTTCCATCACACCCAACCCCCATCCGCCCTTCGCCACTTTTCCCATACTCCTCCAACGGGAAAATAACGACCGTCTGCCTAATAGCACCTGCAAACGCGTGAGGGGCTTCCCGTCCCACAAAATTATGACGCCAAGGAGTCTGGACCCTGAGAGGTGACATGCCAACGTGTGGGTAAGGTCCGGGCGGTGCCTGAAAAAAGCGGTAAGTTACAGGGAGGACAACAAATTCCTCCCAACCACCCCCCGGCTCCAAAACCACTTAAAACACCCTCTCGGTTCCATAGAACAAGGGGAGGCGGGGGCCCTAGGACAACAAACTTTGGCCACTTAGCACAGGTGAGGTATAGGCTATGGCGACAAACAGTCTCAACCCCGCCCCCTTCTCCTCACCCCCCTCGTTTTCAAACGACGTAAGGGCCTCCTTGTCTCCCCCCACTCCTTCCCCCACCCCACAAGCGGTCAATGACCTTCCCCCACCTCCTCGTTCCAAAGACCCAATGACGTAGAGGTCAATGAACTTCCCATCCCACTCATGTTCCCAAGTGCCAGGTATACTACTCAGGGGTAATATATGGTATTTCTTTGGAAGTACCGATTCCTAGGAATGAAGATGGGGAAAGCGATTAAAAAAGGCTATTATCGCACAATAATTGCAGGACGGAGATTTAAAAAATATAGCGATTCCATGTACTAGCCTTACCCTGGAATTAAATATCAACGTCATTTGCAAGCTCCGATCTAATTGGTATCCTATACAAAGAGGTCCGCTATCCTTTATCTTCAACGAGTTACTTTTGAATGTAAATAGTTTTACTTATTTTTCCAGTTTTTACTTTACTTCGAGTTATTTTAGAATTCATCTAACAATTTGCTAATTTATTGATAGACCTACCAATTTTGTGAATGCAGGTTGATAGGATAGTTTTGTGGGCGAGGAAGAAAGCAACTATTTAATATTTAAAATAGAACAATGGGCGTACATGTGGGAGGCCCTGCCCGCCCCTCCTCTCCAAATGAGGAAAGTAAATTAAAATTTATCCACCGTAGTCTGAATTAATTTCATAAATTATATTTGAGGGCATGGTCACGACATGCAATTATTCTCCGTCGTTTATACATTATTATTATATTATAGTATTCTACCGATTAAGGTAGGTTTCCATGGAGTATTCAAGCGTTGTGGTCTGGAAGCACCCCTTTCCTTCCAGCACTGCCTTCTTTTATTCACTGTAAGGCCTACTCTCTTTCCATCTATCTAAAAAGCCTATTCTTTTCCTTCCCCTCCCTCGTTTCCCTAACATTCTACCCTCTAACTCCATTTTCAACATCCCTCCCCGCTAAGCACTAACTCCATCCATACCTTCTGTCTTCTCCGTATCTCATCTAAAAGCTGCCTCTCCTCGCCAACCATATCCAGCACTTCGTCGTTCCTTTTCCTCTCCGTCCATTTCACCCTCTCCATTCTTCTCCATACCCACATCTCGAATGCCTCCAATCTTCTCTCGTCTTCTTTCCTCAGTGTCCACGTTTCCGCACCGTAGAGAGCTACACTCCAAATCAAACTCTTCACTAACCTTTTCATTGAACTCTTACACAGCGATCCTCTCAGAAGCTCCTTCCTGTTCATGAACGCCTCCTTCGCTAATGCAATTCTCTTCCTGATGTCCTTACTACAGTATCCATTTTCCTCTAACGTACTGCCTAAATAGTTGAATTGCTCAACCTGCTCAGGTTTTTCACCACCCACCTTTATGGTACAGAAAAATTATGCCACGAAATTATGGCATGGATAGCTGATGCCAATAGGAACCAAAATTACTGATGATGATTTTACGTCGAAAGCGCACTATTTTTAAGCCAATGAAACTTTGAGCCAAGCGCTCTGATTAGCCGCGAGTTGGCCCACTTGCCGGATGCAAGAGCGGACCCAGGCAAGGGCGTACCCAGGATCATAACTGGGGGGGGGGGGAGGGGGGCGAGCCATGGTCTAGGGGGTGGCAAGCCAAGTTATGACATTAGTTTATGAGATTATTTTCTTGAAAAAATAGTTCTATTTTAGTTACATATCTTTTGCTAGCACACATCATTTTTCGTGGGTTTACAGAAAATCTGTTGAATACTTTTGTTTCAATTCAGCACTGATTTTTCTTAAAGATGTTTTGCGATTTTTGCTTCTAGGGGGGGGGGGATATGCCCCCCCTGCCCATCGCTGGGTACGCCCATGTACCCAGGATCAAAACTAGGGGAGGGGGGCAATCTATGGTCGTTCAAGCTGTAATATTTTACGTTTAGGTATGAAAAAGTTGAATAAAACCAACATTTTAAGACAATTATAAGAACGCTTTATTAGTTTTTAAAATTATTTGCTTAGAAACATTTTAGTTGCATGTCTTAAACTAATATTAAAGAAAAATTGTTGAAAAATTTCGATTCAATCCAGTATGGTTTTCCTTAAAGACTTAAGCGATTTTTGCTTATAGGGGGCAGCTGCCCCCGCGATCTCCGGCAGGCAAAACATTCGAAGTGATGAGTTGTCCAGAGCATTTGGCAACAGGGCAAACTCGCGGCCAATCGATGCGCTCTGCTCTAAGTTTCCGTGTTTCAAAAATGGTGAGTTTTTGACCCAAATATCAATAGTAATTTTTGTCCCTACTGACACCTACAGCTATCCAGGGTTAAATAAATATTGTGAACCGGAACGTCTTTCCATTGAAATAACGGACTAAAACTCCCCTTCGAAATAATGAGCCATTGAGAAGAACAGACCGCATGCAGAAAATATTAAGTAACATGAAGCTGGGAAAACTCCGCCACTCAGCTCTCCCATTGACCTTGATTTTCCTCGCTTCAATAGATAATCCATTCATGTGATTATCTTAATCCATCTTGAGCAATAGTCTTGTGACCTGCTACCGAAGATAAAATTTATAGTTCACTGTCGCTTGCTTCGGACTCCTCTTAGTATTTGACAACAAACGGTTAGCAAGAGAAAATAATAATTGAAAATGCGAAAAAATTCCGCCGAGGAAATACTATTTGTTTTAATCAAGATATCCTGATCAAGGAAGATGATCACTTGCGGAATGGTCACAATTTCAAGTGCACTTGCTGGTACTCCTTAAAGGTACTACTAAATGCCTACTCACGGTCATTTTTTTAGAAATTGATAACTGGTGGTTATAAATACTTAATATTATTCAGGAATCAATCTCTGATTACCAATTGTGTGGCGCAAATCAGTTACCAGCTATTGCAGGAGATAAAATTTACATGGATTATACTGGGATTCCCGGATAAGCTCCCTTTTTAGAGACACTGCATCAAAAGCAGATGAAAAATCCGCCTTTGCTTTAAATATCATAACTTTAAGGGTGGGTGTATCCATAGAAGCCAATTATATTATACATAATTGTGGTAGTTGGGTAATAAGTGACCACTAATTCATCGGCGTCGTTTAGTTAAGCTCTTCAAAGTCCGGCAGAAAGGATCTTGGGAGAAATATTGAGAGATAAAAAGTGGAATGGTTTAATACGTCATATCTGTCTCCATTTATCTTCGACAATAACAGTTGCGATATCATTTCAATGAATCGATGGTACGATCGAAATTTTTTCTATTAATTCTTATTGCTATATATTTTACAGGGAATTGGATACAATTATTGTGTGATTTTATTCATTTTTGTTGTTAATCTTGCGCATATTGTGAAATTTTATTGATTTATGGTTGCATATTTGTTCTGTCATTCTAAATGGTCACTAAAGACGATTGCTAATAATAAATATTTATTTTTGGGACACACTGATATTCATTTCCCCTTAACTGCAACGGGTAAGATTGGCCGTATTCAAGGAAATGATTGTGATACAACAACTGTCAAATCAGCATGTTCCTGATTATTGTCTTTTTTGCTGCTTATTGGGTGAAAAAACAATACTCAATTAGCTGAAGGAAGGCGTTATTGTGGGAATACCGCATGCGTCTGCAAGGAGTTAGCGCCACAGATTGCACCGTCCTAAGAGCTATTATTCAAGAAGTGATTTTCTGAAGGAAAGATACCCATGGACCATAGAATCGCAAATATTGCACCGATGATCAAAAAGGGAAACAGACATTACCGAGGGTTTATCGATCGATATCATTATCAACTCTCTAATCAAATGCCTCTAAAATCCGATTAATCGAAAAGACAAGTTGACGCCTTATTTCTAGAGCTCAAGTGCGCATTTGTTAAGGTAACTCACGAAAGCTATTATACATATTACAGTTATGCGGGTTAAACGAAATAAATAATAAATTGAATGCGCGACTTTTTGAGTAATCACAATCAAATAGTAGTTCTCGGCGGAATTAGCTCTGATGTAGTCAAAGTAGTTTTTTGTTGCTCTGATGTAGTTACATCCGGTGTCCCACAAGCAAGTTTAATCGCACCTTATGTTCATTTTAATTATATAAATGATCTATGCTCCTGAATTACCAGTATAATACATTAGTTTGGTGAAAATGCTGTCATCTGTCACGAAATTAGTGATACCTACCTCTGACTTTCTATCGCCGGATATAAACTACGCTCATTGGTGGTCCTGAGAGAGGGGAAAAGAGCTTAATCGGACCAACTGCACGGTAGTAAATTTCTTGCGTATGTCGTCTACTATCCCAATGCTTATGTTATAAATGATGTTAAAATTAAGGAGACAGACGAAGTAAAGTATCTGGCAGTTACGATAACTTCATATACCGATCATGGGGAATATGCGCGAGAAATATTTTGGTAGACCCCCGAAGAAGCTAAATTCTTAATTCTTGTTGTGGAAAGGTTTTTGAAAGAAAAAATGAAAGAGGTGACATTTCAGACTAGTCAGGCCACATCTTGAATATGCAGTGAGCATGCGAGGTTCAGCGCAGAAAGATTAAATCCGGGAGATTAATAAAATGCAATGGAGAGCTGCCTCATAAACGTTAAGAGCGAAAAAAAATAGTAGCACAGCTTTTAAACTAGTATGGCTGGGAGCCGATAGAGACTCGGTGGCTATGCTATAGGCTGATTGTTTGGAAATTAAGAGAAGATATCTTTCAGAGCGACATGGAGAACATCTTTAATCGCCACTGTATTTCTGGATCCGACAGAAACGATAAATAAGAAATTTTTCCGATCTAAAAGGTATAGGAATTCGTTTTCTCCCGAAAATTAAAGGAATTAAATACACTTTTGTGTTGCGGCTAGTATCCTGACACCTTCCCGCACGATGGCGGCTTGCAGGTGCGCACGTAGATGTAGAATTAATGTTTGCCTTCGAATGATTTTTAATTGAAAACACTTAGTAGTAGCAATTACATTCGTGTGAGTGATACCACTTTCCGGTGAAATACAAACTCACACATAACAGGTCTCCATCAATAGACGATTTAAATTTAGCGGCAGAGGTTACCATGATTGCCGTAGAGGACTCTGCTCAACGCTTTCGTAGCAGCGCCTCTATATGCTATTACAAGAACTACAAGAAACAGAAAATGAAATTGTGACGAACGAAATGCGTGGTTTCTCTTAAATGCCGATTTTAGATTTTTGAATTAAGATTAATAATAATTTTAGATGATGAAGTTGTGTGACACGCATTTAAACGTTCAGCCATATATGCATTGAATATAATTCTACGGATTATTTTCGTACGATTTAGTACCTTCTGGTGGCTACTGGAAGGGGTTATTGATCGTCATTCATATAAGTAGTGGTGATCAAAGTAAAGTGTAAGTGGTGGTGATGAAAAAAGTCATGTCAACAAAGAGATTTGGTGAAATGGTACGCATGTAATTACGAGGCCGATGTTACCGTGGATTCTGTAGTTTTAAATTGTGAAAGATTTCATTTATATTTTGGGAAAATACATCCATCGAACCTTGAACTATGCAGTCTCTAAAGTTCTTATTGCGGTCGTGTGAGGTGTCGAGAGAACTTTTAAAGCCTTTAGCTCTTTCGAAATGTCAATTAGCTTTAAATTTTCCACAAAAAAATGACTTCCATGTAAGTTCTCAGCTAATGGAAGTTCCGAAATGCCGTAAATGGTTGAGTTACAACAAAACAGTATGGCCTCCACAAAGTCCTGATGAAGAAAGAAGACCTGCTGTAAGTGTTTGTTTTTTTTTACCAACGTTCATTTGACATCAATTACTTTGAAAAACTCATTTCATTCTTTATATTTTCAGTACGTGTGCCACGTAAAACCCGACATTCACTATAGTCCCAAGAAAATGTGGTATGTTGCTTGTTTAGTACGTGGGATGTCAGTGGACGAAGCAGTGAAGCAGCTCAGCTTTCTTCAACAAAAAGGTGCTGCTGCTGTGAAAGAAACAATTCTGGAAGCTCAGAAGCTTGCTGTTGAAAAACATAATGTGGAATTTAAAAGCAATCTGTGGGTTGGTAAGTTGATATTCCACATCTTTCTTTAAGGCATGGGCTTCAAGGAATTCTCTATCCAAAAATATTTTTTAATTTGAATATGTCGTATCTTATCGTGGTGAAGCCATTTGTGACTCATGTGTCTAGAAGTGTGCTGACCAAACATTTGAATTAATCTTCGTGCTTCATTGCATTGTAACTATATATTATCCTTTTGTGCCATGGCACCCTTATTTATATTTTTTTTGCAATACAGACAGAGAAATTAAAAAAAATGTCAATTTTTCTGTTTTCTTTAGGCTCATTATTGTGAGAAACTTTAATTTTTGAAATATTAAAGCCCCAATTATCCTAGATGTTGCTTTTTGGCTTTATGGAGCTGTTACCAGAGACCTGTTACAAGCTGTCATTATGATGAAATATATCCCATGCCCATCTACAGAGCTGATACCCTGCCTGGAAATCTGTTGGTGGTGCTGGATGAGTTGAAAGAAATAGGCCACTATAGTACGCCCAAATAAGTGGAAATCTGGAGGGGGGTATTTTATGAATTTGTAGAAATATCAATGAAAATTCTTGAGTTTAGAGGATTATTTAACCCTAATACAGAATAAAACAAACATGTTAGTATGGCATAGCCTTATGCAAAACTTCACACTATATCTATTTACAAAACGATATGGAGAAATTACTTAGAAAATGAATTTTTTTCCTTTAATGCTACGAAAATCATTGCTGTGATAGCTTGTAACCTTAATATTGGGTAATCAGTCGTAGATTGTCCAAAATTGAAGCTGCTCATATATGTCTCTTCTAGCGTGCTTGTCGGTCGCATTTGAGTGATCAGTTTTCCCCTCAAACTTAGATTTGCTAATTTTTTCATTAATTGCATCACCATCACCTGTTAATTAGTGTAGCTACCAGGCGCATTTATTGTAATTAGTTAGCAAGCAGATCTGTATTTTCCTGTGACCTGGAGGAGGAAGAGTTTTGATACCCATAGTAATTAAAGTAAGATAAAATCGATGGCCATGTCAGTAGTGGGAGTTCTGTATCGATTCACCTCTGTTACCAACCCATAAGAGCTATTTTCATTGATTGATTTCTCCCAATCCTCGAGTACTGCTCCTTAATCTACTCCACTGCCTGTCCCTCCAACCTAATTCTTGAATGCCGTGTTAATTTCTTTATTTCAGTAGTTGGACACCGTGTTCCTCACCTCTGTAATTCTGCTGGCTCTTAAGTAATTTCTGCCCTATCATTGGTCCCACTATCTACTGGTAGGAATATTCATGATCTTTTCTTCATTTACAGTGCTTGAAATGGCAAGTTCCGATCCTGAGAAATACTCCCTTTCTTTTCACTTCACATTCCCAATCGCTCCTTTCATAATAATCACGAACTACTCCAACCGAAATTCTGTCTTTCTATCTCTCAGAGATAACTTTTTTTTACAGACTCCCTACCTCTTTCAATGTCATTTCGACTACTCACTCTTCCCTGGATCTTTCAATGCCCATCAGATCATTCAGAACGCAGCTTGAAAAGCCATCTTCTGAATCTTTTTTTTAAATATCCTTTTTGTAGTATTTTTTTTTTAACAATTCATATTTGTTAAAGCTGCATATTTTAAGTTTTCTATGCAATGCAAAGGCCGTTTCAGCTGTTTTTTAATGATTAAATAAATAAATTTTGATGTTTGAAACATTTTCCAACCAGAAGGGTGCACTGGGAAACATCCAGGTGGTTCAGGCCAAGCCTGGCTGTTACAAATGAAAAAATATATCTTTATCAATTTATTAATAGAAATTATTTCTTGGAAACCTTGTTTTCCACCAAACAGAATAGAAATATGAAAAACCCACCGTGAGCTAAGCTTTTATGTAGTATATCAAAACTGGGATTTTTTGCATTGAAAATGTATTCTCCTCCCCATCTATCACAGCCAAGCCAAAACCCTACTAAGGGCATTTGGTTGCCTTTTCTTACCTCCTTTCAGATTGTTCCTCCATCAGAAATTGGTTTATTTTATCTCAAATCATGCAGATCAGTCTGAGATGTCAGGTTACCTTTGCCAATTTGTCTTAAAATTATGAATTTAGGAGCATTATACTTATAAATAATGTTGGTAACTTTATCAAAGCTCTGGACCTTGCCAGTGAGAATTCCTGAACCTTTCCACTATGATGCATTTGGTGTAAAATGTGAAAAATTACATAATTGCTATTTACTATTGAAGTACCATCTGAGAGAACTTACATACTTGTATTTCATAGGGAAGAGGTTGCTTTTATGCTCATTTTTGTGCAACTGTCAAGAATGATAATTATCTCTTAGGAAGCAATAAGAAAATTAAAATTTTTATCCATCTTTATGAAAATGGTATAATTCAATCATACATGCTCTGATTTTGCTGGAGCCATCAACAGATTCTGGAAATTACATTTGTTTTATACGGAATATTCATTGATCAATTATAAGAGAAGAAAAATATTACAAATTTTTGTGAACTGCAATTGCTGAAGTCTTTGGTTATTAGTCTTACACTTGAACTGTGGTCGGAATCCAGGAGATCTTGTTGATGTTTTTACTTAGATCCAAATATCTCATTGAAGGGTGTCCATGTTGCTCCATGTCTTCAACAATCTCTGATCCATTCTTGAACTCATCGATTTGCTGTAAATTTAAAGCCCTTGACATTGTGTAGTCTTTGTTAGCCTTTGAATGCATTGTTCTGCTCCTATGGCCATTTAAATTTTTCATGGTGTCTGCTTTGGTAAAAGCGCATTAGAACTCAGATGAAACCACTCTCTTGTGTATAGCTTTACCTAGAACCCCCACTTAATGTCCACTGTGAGGGAGTGCACTTCATGAGACACATGAGGGCCACTTGATTGCCTGTCTCATTTCTTTAAAAGCTGGCCCTGTATAAAAACCATGTTGAATGAAAATATTCCCCTTATATCACATATCATTTAGTTGTACCTTCTGGCTAAAGCTAGATATGAATGGGTTGCTGTGCTTAGGAATCAAGTGCTCATGGGTTTAAGTGGTCATGTGATCAACATGTTTTCTAATAAATTCATACTTGTGTAGCTTTCTATGTGACTTATAACTTGGAAAATGTGTTCTCTCAGGTATGACCAACATGTAATTTATTTCAAGATAGTATTGCTCAAGCAAATTTGAATAATTATTGAAATAATGACTGCCAGGTAATGCAGCCGAGACTGAACTGGCTACAAATAAAGTTTACAGTTTTTATTTTAGAATTTGCAAAGTGGTTATTCACCATACCGTAACAAAGGTTTCCTTACTGTAAAGCTGAATACATAGTTGTTCTAATGAATCATGTGTATATTGTGAGCAATGTATGTGATTTTGTGGGACAATCATTGATTGATACCCTTATTGGAATGAATATTATAATTTCAAGTAACTCTTAAAATATGTTGAGTACAGTAGTCAACTATATCTAATAGAAAAAAGGATAAATGCATAAAGCAGTTATGTTTCTGAAGCTCCAAGTCTTACTATAGAGTGATTTGTGTTTTTCAGTATTATTATTTCAAACTTCATTAACAGATATAATTTCTTCCTTCTCCGTCTAGCGGAATCCTTTGCCACCAAGGGAAAGGTTATCAAGGGATTACGAAGGCATGCTAGAATGCGGTCCGGGGAGATAAGGTACACCTTCTGCCACTACTATGTTCAGTTGGAAGAAGGCAAACCACCAAAGAACTACTATATAAATAGCAAAGCTGAACTCAATCAGCAAGAAATGCTGGACCTGTGGCTCAAGCAGATGCGATCAAGAAAAATTACTAGTTCATTGTAACGGCCGACAATAAGTACGAGAGAGGCACGTATGCTTGTGTGAAAATATTTTCCATAATATTGGAAATTTTTATGTAGAAAATGTGTAAATAATGTGGAACTGCAATCTTTTTATATTATGAAAGTTCAAATAAATATAATCATCACAGTTCCCATTCTTTTTCCTGTAGTTTCTTCCTCTGGTATCAGTAATCAGTTCAAAAGTACATCAAATTTCTATCCCTTAATGGCATTTTTATAGTGTTTATTTTATCTATGGTTGCTTTTTATTGATATTGGATATTTTTTTAGAGTTCTCATCCAAAGTTAGCGAGTAATGTTGTAAGTTTTGGCAGGAGTCTAATGCATACATGTTTCCATTTCTTCCTTTCCCTCTGGTCAAAGCAGCAGCTTATTTTCTAACACAGTAGACTGTCGTTATTACGAAGTTCACGGGACCGAAAAACCGGAGGTCGTAATAACGAAGTTCGTAAGAACGTTTCTTTTAGGTATCTTTAGTTCATAAAGGTATGCAAGGCATTGAGAAGTGTGGTTATCCTGCCGAATGCAACGCTGCATTACAATGGTGTGTGAACTCAATTTTGTGGCGAACTGATCTAGCTGGGCGTGCGGCGCAGCCGCAGCTGAAAAAAATTGCTGTCCGCGGGGAGGAAGAACAGGCAAAATGCGGAACAGTTCCTGACTTCATCTCAGATTAAGTGATACTTTGTTTAGATTATGCCCAAAGTGCTAGTTCCTTTATGCCACCCCACGTCGCTTCAGCCTACTCGAAAGGCACCATATTTGAAATTTCGGGCATGCTTGACTTTTCCAATTTTCGTATCTTTGAAGCTAATCATGTGATGTTGCATGCATACTGAAGTATCTCCTACTGAAGAAAGAACAATAATTGATGCTCTCAGTGGTGCCGACTCCATGGGGCCTGAGGGGGCTCGAGCCCCCTCAATAATTCGTTATAGGTGTGAGGAAAAAATGTGTCAGGCTTGTCGATTTTTCCCGGAGTGTCCAGATATCGAGATTCGAGTTATTAGGGTTCTAATGTTGATCATATGACTCTTCTAAAATGCTTAAAAAACTGAGAACTCACTACTTAAAAAATTTCCCGGGGCAAGATCCCCAATATTTTTTGTAAGTCGGCATCCCTGGATGCTCTTGCACACAGTGCACGAGGAGAACTTAAACGTAGCGTGCTGTATATATACCTAAATGCCATTCCTTATTCGTGGAACTTCGTAATAAAGTTCTTTATGTAGCTGGAGGGACCTGGACTGAGGTTTTTAATTTAGTAAAAACGTTTCTTTTACCATGGATTGGATAGGCCGTTTCATCGATACCAATGATTTGCTTTGCAATAACAAAAACTTCGTAATAAGGTTGTTTGTAATAACAAGAGTCTACTGTATGTTGACTGTAGGTGTAAAGGAAGGCAACTATCTTTGTTGCAGTAGTACTGTGTGGTGGCTTAGTTGTATCTCACTCTCTTATTGCTTCATCGTGAAAGTTGGTTTGGATATGGGAGGGTAGGGCTCACTCCTGACGTAGCCACAAGGACTTGTTTTTCTCACTTACAAAGTAGGGGGATACTTTCCCTGAACCATCTTGGACTGTAAAGAGATTACGTGGAGCCATTATAAGGCTTCTTCTGGATGTAAGCTCGGGATACTTTAATCTGTAGCCCAACTCTCTTCCTGATTAGCCACAATGCATCCCATTGTGTCTCAAAAATTTAGTACTTTTCATTTTGTGGTAATCAGATTGTCTCTTAAATAGGTAAATTTGAACCAAAGGTTTTCCTTTACAAGATGATATTTGGTGCGTGATAGTATCCATGTCGTATGGTACTTACATGACATGTTTTGTACTAAATATTGAAATTATGTGAGTTTTAAGGTGAGGTAATTCTCTCAGTAACATGTAGCATGGTAAAATGTTAAAAGTTGAGACTCATGTAAAAATGTGGCGATAGCTTGGGGAATTATAGAAATTTTTTCTTTGATTTGATTTATGGAGGTCCTTGGAACTTAATGTGTGTCAAAGATATGGTTATTTAGTGCTATGTGCTCAACTTGCACTGGTGCTTAGTTCGTGGAGATGAAACCCATGTAGGTCTGGGAATCAACTGCTCCCTACTCCATATCTGGGAAGCTAAGTGGAGCCACCACCAGGAAGCGATGTGTGTCCCTTTGACTGAATCTCTTCATTAAGAGTGGCTGATTTCTTGGCTCATCTATGCATATCACGAACTACTGATGATACAACCATGAAATTTTCAGGATATGTCCTCCGTTTTATGAATCATCATCATCATCATCACTGGTCAACAATCCTAGGATTAGTTTGACGCTGCTCTCCGCTCAGTTCTTCTATCAGCTAATCTTTTCACACCTACATACCTATTTCTTCTCATTCAAATCCTTTTTTACTTGTTCCATATATTTTATTTGACGTCTTCCTTTTCTATTCTTGCCATCTACTTGTCCCCCAACGATTGTCTTCATCAAGCCATCATGTCTCAAGATATGGCCTATAAGATTGTTCTGCTTTCTTGTCAAGGCTTTCGTAAGGCTTCTCATTTTCTGCTCTTCTTGGGTGCTAGTTTTATGTTAACTTAGTGAAAAAGGAAAGAACTGCTGACGTAACCATGAATTTTTCCTCTTATTTCTGTTCATTTAATATCCTGCCCTAGTTTTGTCCTATTCTGCATGTCTTGCGGCAACAGTATAATCACTGAAAGACATTTCCATAGGTGTGGAGGCAGAATTATGCCTGGTGTTGATCATTGATCAGAAACTCTTTGGGTGGGAAACATATTTGGAGGAAATTGAGGCTGTATAGTTGGTAAAGTCTAACTTAATTAGATAAATAGCATCATGCCAAAGATTCTTGAAAGCTATTAATGCGTAGGGATTTCAAAAATGTTTGCACTGGTGCCTTGCACTTTGTTTATTTTTAAAAACAAAAATTGTCTCACTCGTCATCTGTAGGGGGTGTAAAACTTTCTGGAATAGGGTTTTATGATGGTTTTTTTCTCCATTATTCCCTTGATCCGTCTTTTTTACTTTAAGTACTTGTAATCAATGTACAACTATATAGTAAAGGTTTTGCTATCAACCTGTTAAAGAAATATGTTATTATTATGATGCAGAATGGAGTCCTTCAGGACAAGGGCCACCTGGTCATAAAACATACCAAGGCTGTAGGGCTGTGCGAGTACTCAAATTCGAGTTGAGTCAAGTAGTTACTAAACTTAAGTGCTTTTAGTACTATTACAAATGTGGTAATGAGTAGTTTCGGTTACAGAGCTGTTGAGGCATTAGATTCAGAAATCTGCTGAAAGGAAGCACTATCATTAAACTCTTTTGTAAAGGATTTAGACTGCATTGAATAAATAATAATAAACTAGGTGACCTGTGTGAAAATTTTGCACTTTCGCCTAGATTTTATTTTTAATATTTTTGTCTGCTTATGTTACGTTTCTTTGGTTTACTTATGGATTTAACAGGTTTTTTAGCCTTTTTTAGAAGGTTAGGGTAAAAAAAATCTGTGCCGTCGACATACTTCGAGTGAGTAATCAACATGGATGTATCGAAACTTTTAAGTCAAATTAATGGGTAAACAGTGAAAGGGTCTACAAGGTTAAGATGGTGAAAACTGCCCCCAGATATTTTGAAAAATAAAAAATATACCCTTGAAGTGCATCAAAAATCATGTGTTTCCCCAAAGTTTTAGGCCTCAACAATGGAAATTAACCCCAAAAAAAATTGAAACACTATTTTTCGTGTTTTTAACCATATCTCCAGTTTTTAGTTTTGTAAAATCATTTTCTTGGTTTCAAAATGTACATACTATTGTTACTTATAGATAACATTCTACTATCTTGATGTTTTTCACAATTTTTTTACCAAAAACTAAAATTTTACATAAGTTTGAAATTTTCAAAAGTAAATTTAATTTGGAAATGATAGACACGCTGAAAAAAATAAAACATGTTGTTACCCCTACATTGAAGTATGATCCCAATTTTTCCAGATTTTTAAAATTGCTGGAACACGGCCAAAAAAATGAATGACTGCTTTGCATCTATGTATTCCAAGAGGATATTTGATTTGATTGTTGAGAGCAGCGATTGTTGATCAGTTTGTAATATTATTGACTTAGAATAAACATTAACATAAACAAAGCCTATCACACTATGATTAATCATAATTAATGTTTATAGCCATACTGTTAAACTTTCAATTAGTCTTTAAGCCTCGAGAAATAAAACGTCTGTCAATCAATCAAACCAAAAAAACCCTCTAAGTATGTCATATTCCGTAGGTACCCTCTAACTATGTCATATTGATATAATGTAGTTAGAGGGTACTGAAGGAATAGAAAACACATCAAAGGAGTACATATTCAAAAGTAGGTAATTCACTTTTATTGGTTTTGAAACCGCAGGTGGTGGATAACATGTGTCATTACATTATGAGGTGCTTCCTGATGACATGGGTAAAGTAACTTGTTAAGAAGTGTAGTAACACCACTGGTTTGTTTTTAATGTCAAAATTTCTCAAAAAATCCAATCCAATCTCTCCCCCCAACACCGCCTCATCATCTGTAAACTTTTCGACTCCATGGTATCCGTCCTCAGTCCAGAACTATAATTCCATATTACCTAAGGCTAATTTCCCCATCTTATTTCTTCTCCCACTCCTGAATTACCTTGAATAATGATTAGTCGAGGTACCTTTTGAAAGTATTCAGAAACCAGGTTGTGTCGAGATTCGCTAATGGTACATATGTGCACCTAAAAAAAATGAGTCGTTTTAAATTTTGAAAACCTATGAAAAATCTTTTCTCTCATCAGACTGATAGATGCTGCTTGTCATGGTATATCTATTTATTTAGTTCTCTTTTTGGCCTATTTTACATTAAACATGGCCTTGGTGGCTAATAACTACTATATTTCTTCATTTTTAAACAGTATTTCAAAAGAAATTAGGCGTTGAATGTCTGCTAGTGAAAGAGATTGGTTTGAGGCAATACCATGGTGTTTGACGTAGAATCCCAGCAAATATTTTCACTGTAATGCTAATTTTCATAAATGTTGCTGTAAATATTATCAGATGGCATTTATTATAATGCAAGAAATACCGTTTACATATAAAATGGTGTCATTCCTTCAGTTTCTTGATTAGGTCGTAAATATAAAGAGTCATTACGACAATCGTTTAAAGAACCCTATGTGTTGACTGTTTGCACAAAATTTTACATATATCATTTTCCTAATTCTATATTCACTGTAGTAATGTTGAATTATGTTATTCAATATTTTATTTCAATAACCATCACTTAAGCCCTGGTTAAACGGTGCATTAACTTGCACAAGTTAATGTCTTAATGTATCAACGCATGGATTGACACGAAAATGCTCCTTATAACCACCCAACTTGTGCGAAATCATGAACAGGAAATAGCACCTGTTCTAATTCGGTTCATTCACTCTTACATTCCGTTCCAGTTCACAAAAATCATTCATGAATTCACTCATTAACTTGTACAGCTTAATTTACCGTTTAACCAGGTCTCTAGAAAAGTTATTATTTACATTGGTATTATTGGGTATTATTTTTCGGGAATCGAATGAACAAGAATTCTTTTGAGTGAAATTGAAAAGCAATTAGGGAATAAAAATGTGAAAAAAATGTTTTCATTCGACGCTGTAGAGCTTTTGATGGGAAAAAAGAAGTTTTTCGCCATGCACTACCACTGGTCATGTTTTACAGTTCCGTTTGAAATGTTTCGTGAGTTGTGAAAGTGGCGTCCGCATCACGTAGCCTGCTTTGCCGAACCGCGATTTCGGCTTCCTTGCGGGCCTTCTGTTCTCTCACGTGAAGGCTGTCGCCGAGGGCCTCGCGGAGTCTCTTCCAGAACACTTGAAGCGCTGGCTCCGCGGCTACGCCTGTCCCTTTGGCGTCGTGCTGGCCGAAGTCCAGGCCTTCGATGTCTTTGCTAGTCCGCAAGGCTTGAGTCTCCGTAGGCCATTCCAAATATGTGCGAGTGTCCATCAAGAAACGCAAGTGACGAGGTAGATTCTTCCTGTCCAACCTCTCAAGTTCTATCAAAACCAGAAATGAGCGGCTGTCGTTGAATAATTTGTGGTTGGCCATCTCCATTTCCCAGCGGCACCACTAGAAAAGGGATGTTTAAGTTTCAAGTTATTGTTTCATATGTTTTTCCTGAACACACAAAAAATCCTTTTAAAAGATGCTTTATACATGGTGGAGAAAAATCGTGTCGAAAAATCGAAATTTCTACCCTGGATGCCTGCTGCCAGTATGAACCAAAATTACTAATTGTTAAGGTCCAAAACGAAACAGTTTTAAAATACAGAAACTTTGAGCCAAGCGCCCCGATTGGCCGCTAGTTTTCTCTGTTGCCGAATTCTCTGGACAACTCACGACTTTATATTGTTTTCCTGGCGGAGATCGCGATTTATTCAAGACATCCGGCAACAGAGCAAATTCGCGGCCAATCGGAGCGCTTGGCTGTAAGTTTATGTAGTTTAAAAATGGTGCGCTTTCGACCTAAGCAAGGTTAGTATTTTAGTTTCTACTAGCATCAGCTATCCAAGGTTAAAATTTTGTGACTTTTTGTGAATTTTTCTCCAACCTGTGTAGGTAGGACCGTAAGTCTTCATTAATTTCCCTCAGAAAACGCCATACAAGAGCATAAAAACTGCAAGAGCAAGTAAATCTTTGGCTCTATACTAGTGAAAATATGATTAGCCATGAAATACTATTACGGATGTTTGTTATCTATTGCTTTGTTTTTTTACCTATGTAATATGAAGACAGAGAAAGGTTTAATGGAGCTTAACATTGCTTCGGTAATACCGGAAGACTTTCGAGTAGATGATCGTTTTGATGAAATAGGAATGTTCACATACATCCCGACCGACTAAATTGATCAAAGATTTACGAGTTTTTTGATTCACGGAATGATTCAACCATTTGAATGGATTGATCCCTTGCGATCCATCTCTAGAGATGAGTGAGTTTGTCTACGACAGCGGTTCCGTACGGGTGGTTCGCGTACTGCTTAGGGGACAGCGACGAACCTGTCGGGGATGCGCCGAAAATAATCTGTAATTTCGGACGTCAGTAACTATGTATCTCAGGAAATATGTATGCATATTACATAGGGTCTTTACAACAAAGTTTCTATTTATACAATTGTTTATAGCTAAAATTGTCGCCTACCCGTCGTGACATTATGTAATAAAATGTGCACGTTACATTTTTGGGGGTACAATATTAGTAATATACGTGGGTGAGTCAATAAATAAGTCACAAAACTGAATGGTGGCAAAATTAATCAAAGTAACTTTCTGATATTTATTTCACTTTTCCACATATTCACCCTTTACATTCAGGAACTTATCTCATCCCTTTGCAAGTCCTTGAAAGCCAGCAGCAAAGAGGTCCTTCGGTGAATGAAACCAACATTTTAAGAGAATTATATCAGCGCATTATTAGTTATTAAAATTATTTGCTTGAAAAACATTTTAGTTACATGTCTTAAACTAATATTAAAGAAAAATTTTTGAAAACTTTCGATTCAATCCAGTATGATTTTCCTTCCAGACTTAAGCGATTTTTGCTTCTAGGGGGGGGGGGGGGGGTGCAGCTGCCTCTCGCTGGGTACGCCCATGGTCGCGGCCAAAGTGTAATATCTTAAATTACGGCATCATTTGGATCAAAATGACGGCCAACCAAATGAGTTTTTAGGGGCCCAAACAGATGAAAATCACTGGGAGCTAACTACGCTTGATGGATATGTTGGCAAAAGATGTGCGTTTAATTTTGTACGGTATAAGGCACACACGTTTGCGACTAATTTATTGACTCATCCTCGTACATATAGAGGGGTACGGGAGGAAAAAAGTTTAGGAACCTCTGGCCCGAAACGAATTCACCCGAAATATGGTTGTAACCTTTAGCTATTGAATTTACATACCTGGCTGTCCACAAAGTTTTCTGAGAGAATCAAGATTGTCTTTCTGCTCTTATCTATTGAGTCGACAATATTTTGCGTGATGATTCCACCCAAGGTGAAGTTCCGGTCGTGCAAACAGAGCTGATACTTCTGATCACTCTCTTCCAGCTCTGGCTGAAGTACTCTGAGCACCCAACTCCTGTCCCGTCCGCTGTAAATGCAGAGTTAATAAAATAGGTTGAACGGTGTTCGATGCAATATATGTACAACAATGATCATATTTTGTAGACGCGGGCCAATATTAAGGCAGGTAGAGCGCGCACAGTGGGCGGAAATCGAAAAAAGCTAACTAAAATTGAGAAATTTTTTGCATATTATGTATTTCAAAGATGCAATGAAACTTATTCAGGATGATGTGGTCCACAATATTTTGTAAAGGACGGGAAAAGTTCTGCGGGGAGCATAGTTGTAAGGGGCACTTAGACATTTTTGATACGGGAATATCAAGGGAAATTTAGTTTCTTCTATTAAAAGCAACTTTAAAGCTTTAGAATAGCTGTGCAAAGGGTAAATAATGATTAAAAATTGCTCTTGGGTGTTGAAATTTTGGTCAATGAAGCGTAATAATGTAAAAAATTCCATAAAAAATATTCTTATTGCTAATTGTTCAAAAACAAAGGCTAAACTCCTATTCTGAGTCAGAGGAAGACGGAAGAGTCCTCATATTCCAAAATATTTTGTTCTGTCACTAGAAGATTTTTCATGGCCTCAGGTAATTTTTACTTAACGGTGAACCACCGCAGAACGAGAAATAAAAGGATCTGATCAAGCAGAAACCTGTGGAAAAGGTCTTGGTTTGCGGCAATCCTAGACACTTTTCTGGTATGTTTTTCACGATATCTTCTTATATATTTGTGCCGGGCTTGCTATCCATCTTCCCAAAATAAATAATGGCATGTTTCACTATTCCCACTCCATGTTTTAAAAATTTGTGAATAGTTGGTGGCATGTGATACTAAAGAAAAAGTTTAGCTGTTTTAAGACAGTGATCAGAGAAAACAGCATCATTTACTCAAAGTCAAGCCGATAAAATTCTCAAAATTACTGAGAAGCTGGTAATTAGGTCTTCCGAAATTCCTAGAAAAGGATTTATCATTACAATCTATTAGAATTCTCGATTAATAATTTTCACCACTCCAAGATATTTGGGAGATGTTTTAATACAGCGGCAGGAAGTGTTAATGAATTTTTTAACCAAACTTTATTCAAATTCAGAAATCTGCTATTCACTCTGGAGAACTCATCCCAATTTCGAAACCTTGATGAAAAAAATTTTTTGAATAAAGGCCGCAAGCGAAGTTCTTAATTTATCGTCTCCTTACAAAAAGTTTTTTTTGGTAGAAACTCTAACATGAATGATTTCTTCTGTTTCATGGACCCCTATATTTGCCCTAAATTTGCCCTATATTTGCCAAGACTATACTTAATATGTAAATCTTGGCAAGTCACTTTAGTTTTATCCATAACTGAGCAACAAAATTATGACTGTCCTTCGGCAAATACTTCGACAAGTAATACTTAAGGAAGACTGGTGTTGAGCACTCGGCTGGAAATGAGCGAGCCATTAGATGACATATTATAGGAAACCCGATTTGTAGAATGGAAAAGATTGAACACGTTCAAGGTAAAAGTACAAATCTGGGTACGTGAATGGGTAGCCGCCGAGGACAAAGGGCCTGGGAAGCGCACAAACCGCTGAGTGCAATGCACTCAAGATTTAGGGAAAATCCAGTCTCTCAAACGAACTGCTACGCATATCACGCTAAGTTCCCGAGTGTCTACCCTGTGTATTGCGGGTCCCTGGGCGCGAGAACCGCCCGACATCAATTTACAGTATCCCGAAAAATCGGAAAGTTGCAAGTTTACGGAGGATTTTATTGTTCCGTTGCATAGAATAAACATCAATCTAACTATTTCCGCGGAGATAAGTAATTTTATCTCTGATTTAGTTAAAATTTAAACGAAAAACAGTTAATTTTTAATTAATGTATAATGGTCATTCGGAAAGTGATATTTTCCAAGAATCATAGCTTAATAGTAAATAATAGATATATATTAACCCTATATATTAGCCAAAAGAACAAAGTTTTTATTTTTCCCGTACACCAAGACAACAAACGTTGATGTATTTCACAAAAATGAAGGTTTGGAAGGTCACTTTTTGAAGGTTAATATACTTATAACGAACCTAAATAAATAAAAACGAGTTAACGTATTTGGGTTGCTAGGCATTCTAGAACAGTACTATGCAACTTTTGGGTCAATACAAAATGGTAAAAAATTGGGTTTTGGCCAGCTGTTTTCGATTTCCGCCCACTGTGGAACGCCTAGGTAAAAGTAATTAGAATTTGACGATGAAACTTGGGTCACATATTCTTTGGAAGACGCTTTTTCAATCATACAAAGAAAAATGGATTTCCATGAGCCGTTTTTGAGATATTTGACGGTAAAATTACGGACAATATGGGTCTGATTTAGAAATAAATTTTTTAGAGCTAGCAAAGCTGTTTGTGACTAGACGTAGTTTAGACGGCACTCATGAGAGGCAAAATTTTGTGACGAATCTAAGTATGAAAGGGAAAGTATGAGTTCATCATAAAATAAGAAAGATATTTGCGAAAAACTGCCTGAAACTGGCAATATGACCGCCGGGATCTCTGGTACCCAAAACATTTTTACCAGATAAAGAACGGCAGCAATTTTTTGGACAATTGTTTTCCTGGTATGGTATGGAATTTGGAGGAGGCGACCGACAGCTTAGGTCATTTGCGCCATGATCGAAGGGTATGGAAGGAAGGGTGGAAAGAAACCCGGCGTCGGCATTGGCCTGCTCTTATAACGAAAGACGTCAAGGGGACCACGGCTTAACGTCCCATCCGACGGACGGAGTGTTGCGCTTGGAATGTCCCCCACACGAATTTCCAGATGGGATCGGGCAGTTTCTGTAAATTCTCTGCCCCTCTCGGGATTGGAGTCCACGAGGTGGGAAGCCCACACTCTAGCCACCACACCAACCCGAACCCCATAGTTTCCCTTAGGACATTATTAAAATGGCAGTTGCTCAAAGAAAGAAAGAAATAAAGGCAGTAGATATAATCACCTGTACGAAACGAAAGCGTCGTATATGCATTCACTGTGTGGTTTTCCCTCTCCTTTGACAGCTCTCCTGCGGACCCTTATCAAATGCAGAACGTAGGATGTTTCAAATCTGTAGATGTACAACACTCCAGCCAGTAGGGCAGCAATGAGTGCTATACCGGAGAATGTAGACCCCAACACCACTGGCAAGTTAGGTCCTCGGCACAGATCTTCGTTGTACCTGGCTTCAATCACTTTTACTTTGCTGCAAAGAGTGATTTAACATTAAGAGTACGAAAGCTTAGGACGTGCAAAACAATTACGCTTAATTTCGGAAGGAAGAGTTGGTTAGATTCTGAAAAAGGGGGAATTAATTGACGAAATGTGTACAACGAATCTTGGAAATACCACTTAAAAACCAATATAAAAATTAAAAGCACGTTTTTCCAAAAACAGTATAAAATGCAGCAAAAGCAAACTGATAAACTTTTCATCGCTCGGAGAATAAAGCGTGGGTGCTGATCAGGATTATTAGAAAGAAGAATATCCTGATATGTGATTAAGGATTGGCTCGCATCATTTATGTGTAAAGCCCGTATGACACTTTCCAATTTAGTGGCCAATGAATCAGCGCGCTATATTCTTAAACATATTGGGCGTTTCGTACCGCATGACACGTATCAATATCGACCATAATAGTGTTCAGATGTCCCCCTAGAGAGCGCAATTGTATTTCGATGATTTTACTCTGTATAAGACTTCATGTGATTTGTACGCTTCAATCAAGAGTGAAACAACTTCTTTTGTCCACATATTAGACATTTCAAGCGAATTCACGGAACAAAACCAATGATTTACAGCCAAACCGAATGTTTTGCCAAGAGCTTCTTGTTTTGGCCGCTAGGAGTCAACAAAGCCGAGATTGGCCACGAGAAAATAGAACCTGTTCTGAATTCCAACGTAGCTTACGTTATATGCAGCGTAGGCTACGATTCAAAATTGGGAAAGAATTTGTGTCCATCAGTGCGAAAAGGATATTGGACTAGAAATTGGTGTGTGTCAGTCGGACC